>NC_065444.1:47892745-48195775 GCF_917563875.1 Diabrotica virgifera virgifera
GCTTGAGAAATTCACTTAATGTAAATGTGCAAAATTTCGGTATTGATCCATGAAAACCGCCGACACATGCGCCGTCCACACTCAGCGCACGCCACTGACATAAACAATGGTCCAATCTCGCGCCAATCGATGCGCTAACTACCAAACCAAAATTGTGCAATAAAAAATTCAAAAAATATAAAAAATATTGCCAAAAGCAGTCAAAAAATGCTTGGTATGAGTATAAAATAATTTTTATTTAAAAATATATCAAAATGGTTATTTTAGTGGAAGATTGCCACTTATTTTTTAAATAGTAGGTACTGTTGTAATGTGTTTTAAAAATATTTTAAGAAAAAAGCTTACCGTTATTGCAGGAATTAAGGAAAATCTCTAAGTAGTCGACTGATGTGTGCGGCGAGAAAAAGTAGAAGACAGTCAAAAAAAGTTGTGAGCTTGAAATCGAGCGCGCAGTCAAAAGCACACCACTATAGTTCACGCTGTTTCGTTAGCAACTGGCGTTTCGCAGTTCCCCGTCCGTAAGCTCAAGCTGGCTCGAAAACCATTAACATAAATTATTTGGAGACAGTGAATATTGGGTCATAAACCTTGTGGGCTTTTGAAATCTAGGGTCGGAATAACTCTCTTCTTTTTTCATTGTTGATTTTTGGATGTTTTTGAACCTTGTGAATCTTTACCTGCGAGTTGTAGAAACGATTTTTATTCGATGTGGTTGACTGTTTGATTGTGGAATTTGGTGACAGAGAGACAAATATTTTTTTTAAATTGAAGCACATCTATTTACAGGGAATGCGTTAAAAAAGCAGCCCAAAAGATACAGTGTTAAGTTTTACTTTGATAGACATTTTATAAAATATAATACAGTATGCTCTAAAAAGGTAAATTCTCTAAATATAAAAATCATGTTAGAAAACAAGGAAATCAAAAGAAAATTAGTTGACTGAGAAATTCTGTGAAATAGAAAATTTACAAGAATTGCTCAACTATTAACATACCCGAGAACATTAGATAAATCACCGGAAGCTACAGACGCAGGCACAGAAATAGACTAATTGACGACGAGCAGACAGAAGCCGACAACGAAACAAAAATACGAAACAAATATATAGAAGGCCTCTTTCAAAATGAAAGACTTGGTCCAACAATATTAGTAGAACCAGACAGCGGACCATGAAACAAAAAAAAAGAAGAACTTCTGTTGGAGTGAAAGTAAAGAGAGTGATAAACTCCAACAGAAGTAAGGAAAATGAGAAGAACTAGTGGATGCTAATAGAACAAGAATGAGAAGAGGGAGTGAGGTGGCTTCTACGTTGAGAAGCCGAAGTATGAAAAAATACAGAAAATAGCTTCTCGCTGGAGAGGCTGAAGTAATAAAAATACTACTTTGCAGTAGTACTGAAGAAAGGGGGATTAGAAGGGATAGAAGTAGAAGTTTGAAGAGAGAGGCAAACTGAATGGAGTTGGGCTAGCAAGAGATGCAAGAGAACAACTTGACACTCAAGGATGGATACGGCTCGTTTGCATGCCTGTCGAAGAACAGTAGCTCAAAGTAGATGCTAATGACTAGAAAAGGTATATACTAAGATAAGAATAATGTACTGAAAATGTATAAAGATGAATAATTGCTAAAGAAGAACAAATTAAATAAAACTAACAAATCATGGGCGCCAAGAAAATGAACTTCGATCACTCTCCCACATATCTTACACTGCTGTCAAATATTAAATATATTAAATATATATGTAAATGTAAATATAAAGGGAATAAGAATAAATGATGTACAAAATAAATAAATAAACATTTATTAATTTTAACTACCAGATTTTTAACAATCTCTGAGTTAGATCAAATTGAATATAATGTGACTCTAAAATGACAAAGTTATACAAAAGTTATATATAAGATAACAACAATAATGTTACCAGTTACAAAATTATATAAGTACCTCTTACTTACATATAGGGTACAACTCACACGAATCCTCTTTACCAAATGGTTATAGTACGCTTGCTACGTACAACTAAATTAAAACCCGAAAAATATTGAAAATATATAAATAAATAGGCACAAGCCTGACGAAGAGAAAATACAATGATGAATTAAGCAAAATTAATTAATAAAAGTTATAGAAATGAAGCTAAGATAAATACCGAAACGATGACCTAAATTAACCGAACAAATGGAATAAAGCGAATAAACAAATAAATATTTGGGAAACAAGCAAGTAATATTACAAAATAAATATCAAACCAATAAAAAAATATAAAACCCTAATTTTCTAGGCCTGATTACCTGGTGCACACAAGTAACTTACCATAGATCGTAAATAAGTTTGGGAACCTAATACAATAGTATACAAATATGTCATATAAAAAAAACCAGAGGTAAACTAAATCTGGAAAAAAAATTAATTAACATAGTGCATTAAACCGAGAGTCTGAAATATAAACACTATAGTTACTCAAATCCACAAACTTTAAATGTTCCCAAACCAATCCCTTCATCGAAAGACTTCAAGGTAAAGTCTGATGCTGCAATCCATAAAATTAGCACCAGAGGAGGTGCTAAACCATGTTTCCTGTAGGTACAGGTGGAAAGATGACAAAAATGGGACTGGAATGTCCCATCGCTTGCTCCCAAATCGACATACTCCCAATGGTGACTTTACTGTGGCCGTAATGGTTTTCCTAGGAGGTCAAAGGGCTACGACTTCACGTGGTAGTTTCTCCAAAATGGCGGTGATTTTTATTCCAATTCCAGAAGGAGTTGTGTTACCCACATGTCTCCCTACTCCAGACAACCTTTGGTGGTAACTTTTTCACTTTCCACTTTAAAATTGAACTTAGTTAAATAAAAATTTAGATGGAAATCAACCCGCCATTTTTGTCTAACCTATTCGACACCACAGCCAACAGTCAAGTAACGAACATTCCTCTCTCATTCAGCGAGGAAAACGTCAAACTCTCACGGAACACGAATTAAACGACAAGGAACGGTTCAACAACTATGTTCCGTACGCCTAAGTGTGACGTCACGTAAGGAGTCCTTTACGAGAAAATTAAAGAAATTAATTGGGAGGTCAAGAGAAAATACTTATAAAAATAATTAAAGAGCTAAAAATGATATTATAACGGGTGGACCGTTACAACCAATTATAATAAATGAAGAGGTACTATATTATGCTCTCAATAATATACCTAAAAAATGGAAAGAAGCTACTACTGGTCAAATATCTTTTTTTTCTTTGCAATATTTTCTTTGCATGTGGCCATTTTTATTCGTTGTTAAGTGCAAGCTATGTTTCTATCATAGACATAAATATGTCCTCTCTACTTATTTTGGCATTGGCAGCTCCAAGAACTATTTTGAGATCATACTTGGTTATGATTTTATATACTTGGTGCAGTAAGTTACAAAACTCTTCCTTTACCTCTATTTCTTTCTCTACCGAAGGCGCGTGTAGCGTGTATATTTATTAAACCATGGCCGGTGACAAACGCTGTCGTCGGTCGTACACTCACACTCACCTAATCTTTACGCAGACAGAGTTTCTCTCACCGGCTATGGTTAGATCCGGGAGCTGTACCTAGGTAGCTATATTATTTTCTCCGCTAGAGAATAAAAGAATATTCTATTTCCTGACTATATTGCCCTAATTCCTTGGTTTTTTGTAATGCTATCGATCTCTAAAGTTATGTTCTAATTAGCTCAAGTACCATTTGTTTCAATTTTTCTTTTCTGTAGCTTCCTCTTATATTCTCTTCCTGTATTACTTCAATTAGTTTTATTGATTTCTTTTTTGTTTCGTCTTTTATCTCTTCTGTGATTTTTCTTTGCCGTGTCGCCTTTGTATATAAATTGTTATACATACTTTAATATTAATTTTTAAGCTGCTCTAATTTACTTCAAATTTATTTTAGTTAAAATTTACTTTTTCTAATTTTTCTCTTTCGCCATTTTGTTGCCGTACAACTCAATGTTATTGTTATTGTGAATAACACTTGTTATTCACAATTAACTTTTGATATGCTACTTTCACAAATTTCCGTTTAATCTTTTTTCTGTAGCGGTTGTTCTAATTTTAGATTATATTTCCCTTTAAAGTTTTGTTAGGTCATCATTGTATATTCGGTTTGGCAGTCCCTTGAGTTTTTTTTTCTCGGTTATTTTCAACTTTTCGTAGTAGTTACTATCTTAGTTCGACTAAGCATATTATTTTATCTCCCAATTTTCTTGCTTCATTTATTTTTACTTCTGCATCAATTTACTGACCGATGAAATTTTCCACTAATTGTTTTAATATAGGTACTTGGATTATTTGTATCTATCGAGATTTCTTGTATAACTAAACTTACGTGCATAGAAATCGGCCCACTTAAAAATTTGGTCATTTTTGATGTCTCATATTTCCTAAACCTGTTGGCCGATTTACATGATTTTTTGAACATGTTATAGCCTGATTCTTTATCAATACCACTGTAATAATAGTGTTGCTAAACAGGTAAATGTTCATTGTATACCGGGTGTACCAATCAAACAGTGTTTTTTCTCAAAGTTCGCATCACCCTGTGAAATACAGCATGTTTTTTCATCCAGAATTACCCCTTAAAGTTTGTCGCACTTATTTAGAAACACCGTGTATTGATGTAGAACATGTCTAGTTGTTAAAGTACCTAACTTGTTTATTATCCAACATAAACGAATGAATCAAAAAACAGAATGTTAAGAAAACCTAAGGCTGTAGTTGGGTTTTAATTTCAGTATTTTATAAATTCTAGAATATTCCACAGGGTGATGCAAACTTTGAGAAAAAAAAACACAGTTTGGTTTGTACACCCGGTTTACAATGAAAATTTACCCGTTTAGCAACAATATTATCACAGTAGTATTGTTAAAGAATTAGGCTATAACAGGTTCAAAAAATCACTTAAATCGGCCAACAGGTTTAGGAAATATGAGACATCAAAAATGACCGAATTTTTAAGTGGGCTGATTTCTATGCACGTAAGTTTATGTTTTCTGTTTTTGAAGTTATACTTCTTTAGGCGCGATTGAGAGTAAAATTTTTCATAAATCTGCGCGCATGCGCACACATACAGTATGACGTTTAGTTGCTAATCTTTCAAATTATGTATCAGCGCAAATAAGCCATTAAAATAATATATTAGTGTTTTTTAGTAAATGTATTATTTATTATAATTTTGTGTCTTTTATTTGTCTTCCTTGGGCGTAAAATAATAAAACATCTATTTTTATATTTCACTTGTCACCGTGATGTGTAATTATGTATATCTGAAAGGTCAGTAACATACGCCTTGATGGCCTGGTTGGTAGAGCATTGGACCAGAGATCGAGAAATCGCGAGATTGCGGGTTCAAATCCCAGACGATTCATAGTTTTTTCTTTTTTTTTTAATATTTGGCATTGTTAAGTTTTGGTTAATTTTTGGTAATTATTGTTAATTTTGTGTATTGTAACTGTTAAGTATATTTATTTCGTTGAAATTATATAATAGAAGTATAACTTCTTACGTGCGTACAAAGTACACATACATTCTTTTTTTTTGTAGCTTTCAAGTTGTTGGACTCTTTCGTTAGAACTCATTATTTCTTTCCGCAAAATATTAATTTTTGCATTAAATGCATAATTTTTTTTCGTTAGTATTCTTCATTACTGATATGGATTTCTTTTTTATTTTCGCTTTGTTCCCATTTGAGTTCTATTATTTTCTCAGAAATTTTCTTCACCTGTTTCTCTTGTTCTTTTTGTTGTTTTCTCATTTCTTCCGTATCCTCTTTGAGATTCTTCGATATACCTGCTCATCATTTGTGTTAGCATTTCTTTGTTAAAAACGGCATTTTTCTTTGGATAGGTATCTGGTAATTCTTTTATATTGTTTAGAAGCATCCAACACATCTTCGGCTTTTCTTATTCCCCTTGATCTGCTGTAGAATAATGGGAGTCAAACATTTTGCTTACACCGCGATAGTAACTGGTATTCAGGTCAACCCTTCAGAAAAACCCATTTCTCTCAGTGCAGCTAGCAATTTCTTTGTATTCTTTAAATTAGTTTTTTCCTTTTATTATTTTGTGTATCATATTGAACAAAATAATTGAAAAAATAACTTTTGTGTGCATCTCTCCATGGATCCTCTACTCACTATTTCCGTAACAACTATCACTTTGTAATGGTGTATGTGTATACAGTGATACAAATACAGAGCGTGCAAATAACTGGCAAAATAACGCAAAAGATGGACAACATAAAGCGTTGTGAAATAAAAGAGGTGAAAATAGTAGAGGTGGGAAATTATCGGTATTAACCTATAAAACATTACCACTCACGATAGTTTCCCACCTTTAGACGTTAGCTAAGAGCTAGTTGACTTTAGTTATACGTATGACAATAACGTGGCATTAACATTTTTTAAATTTGAAATAATTTTGACGGATATGTTAGAACGAATAGAATGAGCGAGTTTGGAAGCAAGGCTGACTATAAATACATAAATCAATAACAAAGATTATGATTAATGAGCTAATAATTTTACTTACTAAGGAAGTAAAACTTCACTTGTAGGTAGATGGTATATAAATTTATTAAAATTTGTATCTAAAATGATCCAAATTGGATTGAAGTGAGTACATCTATAATAGTACAAAAAACATACAAACGTTTTCGGACCAATCAGTCCATCATCAGGTAGAAACCTAAAATAAGCAAACCACTGTATTAAAAAAGCCAAGATGAAATTTTGACTGTTAGAAAGTTAGGAAAAATTAAAACATGTGGTTACTTACTTTAGATCCAAGGTGGTTGGAACTAGCTACATAGTTAGGTCAAAAGACCTTGATTTTACAATAATTAGGCCATTTCGGCTACAACAATGTCGACAATAAGTCGATGTTTAAAGAATTTAGAAATGTAGTGGTATACACATAAAATTCCCTACCTAGAAGGTCTTGTCAATATTCGTTTATTGTCATATTTCAGTCTGTCAGTTTGAAGCCAAGATGAAGACCACACTATAGTACCACTACATTTCTAAATTCTTTAAACATCGACTTATTGTCGACATTGTTGTAGCCGAAATGGCCTAATTATTGTAATATCAAGGTCTTTTGACCTAACTATGTAGCTAGTTCCAACTACTTTGGATCTAAAGTAAGTAACCACATGTTTTAATTTTTCCTAACTTTCTAACAGTCACAATTTCATCTTGGCTTTTTTAATACAGTGGTTTGCTTATTTTAGGTTTCTACCTGATGATGGACTGATTGGTCCGAAAACGTTTGTGTGTTTTTTGTACTATAGATGTATTCACTTCAATCCAATTTGGATCATTTTAGATAAAAATTTTAATAAATTTATATACCATCTACCTACAAGTGAAGTTTTACTTCCTTAGTAAGTTTTTTATTATGGTATACAGCCAATAAGAGGAATCTTTTCCTTTATATTCTAATAATTTTACTTAATTTTTAAAATATTTTTATTTAAAAACTAATTTAAAAATTAAACAGACACAGTGTTCCTATTCCCCAGGCAAAATATATTCAGCTACTAGCTTGTCAAATTTTGACGTTTATTTTTGTCAGTCGAAACGAAAAAAAGCTAACGTCTAAAAGGTGAGAAACTGTTGTAAGTGGTCATGATTTATAGGTTTATACCGATAATTTCCCACCTCTACTAGTTTCATCTCTTTTTATTTCACAACGCATTATATTGTTCATCTTTTGCGTTACTCTGCGGGTTATTAGCGCGCTCATCACTGTATTATATACAGTGCGTCCATAAAGTAACGCATAAATTCATTATTTCGTAAACCGGCGACTTTAAAGAAAAATCCCGAAATAGGTCGATTTTTATTTTTAATTTCCGATTTTTTGGCATATACATCATACTAGTGACGTCATCCATCTGGGCGTGATGGCGTAATAGTTGATTTTTTTCAATGAGAATAGGGGTCATATGATAGCTCATTTGAAAGGGTATTCAATTCTCTATTCCTTAATATTAACATTAACATAATTATTTATACAAGGTGTTCAAAAAACATTTTTTTAATTAAAATAATTAAGACAAAAAGAAGAATGTATGTAATTTATCTAATTCAAAATACGTTTTAATGTTGTCAGAAAACAGGAAAAAATGTTTATTTGACAAATAAATATTGTTTTTCGCTTAAATTCAATGTTAAAGCTGCCATCCACCTGCCTCTTGCCAGTTTGAACATTTCGTTCAAGCGAAAATCAATGTTTATTTGTCAAATAATTTTTTTTTAATTTACTGACAGTAGGAAAACGCATTTTAAATTAAATAAATTACATACATTCTTCTTTTTGTCTCAATTATTTTAATTAATAAAATATTTTTTTAAACACCCTGTATAAATAATTATGTTAATGTTTACATTATTGAATAGAGAATTGAATACCCTTTCAAATGAGCTATCACATGACCCCTATTCTCATTTACAAAAATCATCTATTACGTCATCACGCCCAGACGGATGACGTCACTACTATGATATATATGCCAAAAAATCGGAAATTAAAAATAAAAATCGACCTGTTTTCGGATTTTTATTTAAAGTCACCGGTTTACGGAATAAGGAATTTATGCGTTACTTTATGGACACATTGTATAGTGTCCAATGCTTGTGATCTCCAGCATCCATTCGTTTATTTGAATAAGTAATTTTGATCGCCAAAAATATATGTGAACTATTTACTATTTGTAAAAAAAGAAATATTTTTTAACGGTTTGTAATCGCCTATAAAAGAAAAAAGATGGAAACCAGGCAAAGAAGCTGTGACGTATACAAACATACTATACATACACATATCTCGTCATTCACCAATGACCCTTTTTAACAGCTGTCAGTCAATTCTCGTAGACGAGATGAGGGTTCCTCCATCCGCCCATTTTATCATGGCTACTTGTCACTTTTAAAAAGAGACGCGTTTGATGCTTATTGTATGAATTTTCTAATAAAAGATAGGTATGAATCGAGTTGAACTGGTTTTATCTGCATAAGTTTTCTTGTGCTAACTGTATTGGTTTTAAAATTACTATGCCTCTTTTAAAGATTTAGAATACAGGGTGTTTGTAAATACAGGGTAGGTCTGCATGAAAAATAATAAGAGTTTGATCTATTAACGTATGTCCGCAAATGCTTCCTTTCCAAGATACGGGGTGTTGAAATTTGTATTACAAACTGACGATTTATTTATTGCTGCTAAAACCGTTTAAGATATTGTTATATTCCTAATTGATATAAGAAATAAAAGTTTATAATTATAAATTAAAGTCAAATTAAAAATAATCCCAGAAGAGAAAACGAAAATAGAGACAACGGAAGAGGAAATTATGAACAAAGAAATAGGCAATGGAATGAGGACAGAAATCGAGAATACCAGAATAGATACACCACACGCTCAAATCAAGAAAACAGAAATAATGGTAGACAAAATGAACAGGGATATCGAGAAAACCGAAACAGATCCGACAGACCAAGAGACAATAGAAGAGAGGTAAATAATACCCAGACAGAAGAATATGACGGAGAGAGACATTATGACGAAAATATAAACAACGAGGAGCAACCGGCGTCTGTTCACGAAGGCGCTCACTAAAAACAAAAAACCAAACAGGAATCTTTTGTCGCCCCAAGGAGTTTATTAAATTGGCAGGAAACAACGAAAAGAAAAATGGAGTTCATTTAAAATTTGTGGATGGATTTATCAACGAGAAACCAATTAAAATTATGATAGACACTGGATCTGAAATAACACTGGTCAACAGAAAAATATTAGAAGAAGTTAACTTAACAAATTTAATTTACAAAATACCTAGGGTAAATTTAGTGGGCGCAAACAAACGGACATTGGCAACTATAAATGAAGGCATACGGGTAATGGTACGACTGGGTAAGAATATGTATGCACTACAATGTGTAATAATGCCAAACATGTCACATGACATGATAGTAGGAGTTGACGAATTGGCAGAAAAACATGTAGTGATAGATTTTAAAAATAATACGATGAAACTAACAGAAGAAAAAGAAGAAGAACAGGACAAGGAACATAATAGAAAACGAAGACCAGTGACTTTCCAAAAGGGTGAAAAAGTACTTGTGAGGGCATTACGAGTATCAAATCTTCCTGGGGGTATTTGCGCAAAGTTAATGCCTGTTTTCGAAGGCCCGTACATCGTGAATAATGAAGATGGGATAAATAGTTATGAGTTGAGGCATAGGAACTCAGAAAAGATCCGAGGAATTTATAATATTCACGATGTATACAAATATCACGAATAAAAGACAGAACTGCATAAAGTAGATAGTAAGTTAGGGTATAAGACATAGATTAAAGCAAGGTAATATACGGGGAGTTGGTTTTGCCTCGAGAAAATTTAATTAAAGATGCAGATAAATTTTATCGAATACAAAGGCGGGGATTTGTTATATTCCTAATTGATATAAGAAATAAAAGTTTATAATTATAAATTAAAGTCAAATTAAAATAAAGGTTTTCATTTTTCTCGACCACGGGCATGTAAATTTGGAACACCCTGTATAAAACAAATTATGTATAGGTAGATTTTAAGAGAGTGTTTCCCGAGTTTACGAACTCGGGAACAATACGACTCAAATAAACAATTAGAGGGATGTGTACAAAGAAAGTGTTCGAGGAAGGATTTGTCATTAACCACCGCTAACTAATACTCTAGTAAATAAGATAATAGGTCATTAAATTTGTAAATGTTGTATTAATGTAGAAAGTAAAATTGAAATGTGGAATAATATTTTTTCTTGAAATCCATTAAGACATATTTAGAAAGAGGAAAAGTTTGTATTGATGAATACGGATAACTGAAAGTTGCTTTGGATTGGTTGATTTTTTTTTAATGCTGGAAGGGGAAATTTGGAAGTAGGAGTATGGATGAGAGATGTGGGGGGGATTTTGGCGATCGAAAGGCGAAGGCCAGTTTTCGAGAGGTGTGTACAAAAAAGTAAAACGCCGGTATAGTTAGTTTGTTTTTTTGTGAAAATTAAAAAGTAAGATATTGTGGAACGAGTGTTAGGCCTGGTCGAGATAGTATATTAGTATATAACTCCTTGAGTCTAGAGTATCCCGGTTTTGTTGAAGTGTTTGAAAAATGTAGAACACGGCATCAGGAGAAGGCAGGAACGAGAGCTGTACGAGGCGTAGTTTTCAGAAAGGAGCAGAGGCTTTACTGGGAAGCTGGTACGAGTCGTTTGATCGCAACCCAAGATAGGAGGAAACGTGTTTTTTGTGAAGACATTGTCAAATCATCAGTAAAGGTCAGTCTATTTTGTTATGACATGAATGTATGGTTTATGTATTAAATACCACATTGAACCTAAATCAATTTATCACTGATAAATCATAATAGTTCATTTTAAATAAAATAACTTTGGAGACAAAAAGAAATAAGATTCCCATGTTTGTAAATGTTATATTAAATAAAGATAGAAAGATAAGATATAAGAAATATTAAGCATTGAATGCCATTTAGATAAAATAAACGATTTTATAATTTCTAATTGAAATTCATATGTGTGTATTATTTTACTCTCTTTTATCTATCCCGATTAGGAATCCACTGAGAAATATTTTGAAGCCACGAAAGTAAGTAATTGGTATTATAATTTAGCCCTGAGATTGACACTATATTGGTATTTGATCTGTTTGATTAATGAGATAATCATTAATTAATTAATTAAAATAAATTACATCTGAGAACAGCATCAGATTTCAAAAATAAGATCACAACAATATATGCAAATGAAATTGGTGGTTTTTGAGGGGTAGTTATTGCGAATCTTTTAAATACTTACAGTTAATAATTTTATATTGATCATTGATTGGCGCGCATGCGGGTAATGGTCTGAATTTTTTTAAAGAAATAATTACACCTTTATAAAAAAGAACTTTTTATAATAAAACGTTTTCATTATTTATAGGACCCAATATAAAGTTATAAACTATTTTGTTTCAATTTCTGCCATAAAAGAATTTTGTAATCGACTATTTTAGATGCATATTTTCTATAGCGGATTTAAACTCATATAAACCAAAGAAAATATTTAAAATTAATGGTATATAATATTTATATATAATAATTAACTTATTAAATAGAAACTTTTAGTATATTAACTTTTAATTATTTATTTCAAAAATTTAAAAAAATACGCAACAGCCTGGTTTCGAACTCGGGACCTATCGATCTGCAGTCTAATGCTCTACCACTGAGCCACCATCAATTGTAATTATCGATTTGTTGACGTACTTTAAAATTGAATCTAAATTTCACATTTAGTCACATTTTTAAAATAGTTTGAAATTAAAAAATCGATTTATCCATAATGAAAAAATTGAACGAACATGTAAACCGAATGGAACCATATAGATTAGCGAACATCTGTAAAAACAACAATCCGTATAGCAGAAGACCCGTTGGAAGGCCGCCGAAAAGGTGGAAAGAAAATGTACAGTCAACAACAACTGAAACAGAATAAGAGGTAGACAAACAGGAGTAATCCTAGTCGCACGAAGAAGAAGAAGAAGAAGAAGATTTATCCATATAATAGCAGTTAAATATTGCATTGTTAGCAAGTTCTGAGCTATTCTGAAAATGTCAGATGCCTAAAACTCTGTTTAAAATGGATTACAAAATTTGCGGAGACAGTGACAAAGACGAATCTAAGTATATAAAAACGTTTTAAAAAATAGTAGGTACTCCACTGATATATGTACACAAAATCTATCTTCAATTTTTTTCACACGAGGCGCAGATTTTATGCAAAAAATAAAACATCTTAACGCTTGTAGACCAGTTTTCAACTACATTACATTAACCGTTTAGCGGGGGCGGCCACAACCCCCAAAATATTTAATGCCTAGGGGGGTTGAGTGATACCTCATTTTAAAGGTCGTTCAACTACCTTTTCAAAAATACCTACATTATATTTTATAAAAAATACATACATTATATTTCTGTTCGGTACTTTTGGAAAAATCTTTGACTCAATGCTCCAAAAAAATTTTGGAGATTTGAATTCGATACTTAATATCATTACGGTTTTACTTAATTTTTCCAAAGAAATAGTCCAACAAATACTCAAAATACTCAATACTTAAAAAAAATCAATTTGGAGTTCTGAACTCGATACATATCTTTACGGTTTTACCTACTTGATTTTTCCAAAAATACTGATAACAAATATTATAATGTATGTGATATTTTTGAAAAGGTAATTAAACGGCCTTTAAAATGAGGTATCACTCAACCCCTCTTTCCTTTAAAGATTTTGGGGGTAGTGTCCACCCCCGCTAGAGGGTTGATGTAATTTAGATGAAAAATGGTCTACAAAATGTACTCCTCACAAATAAATTTGACGTGTTTTTGCATATTTTTAGATTATCTATATCTATAGGGACCAAATTATAGAAGGTGGCACCTTTTCAAATTGACACACTGTAAAATACAAAATAATTATCCAAATTCAACAATCAAGAATTCTTGTTTGTTTCCTTTTTTGTTAAATTTTATTTATTAAATTGTGTTGTAAAATTAGTTTTAAAAAGCTGCTTGATGAAGGCTTATAAGCTTGAAATAATGCTGCCGTGGTCTGTCTGTTAAATGGCAAAATTTTTGTGATTGCTCAGTTTTGAATTCTGGTCTGAATCACACATATGTGCGAAAAATTAAAGAATACGGATGGATGCACTTGTCATTGCTTGTTAGAAATTATGCAAATAGCAGGTGTATAAGTAATTACCTACAATTAATTAAATAAAAACTTTTTAATTAAATGAACCTCCAATGTGTGATGAGTGCGGTTCACCCTTACAGTGAAACATGTGCTTGTGGAACAGTGTGAAAAGTTCAATAGCCATAGAATTAAATACCATTTAGCTAACAATCTTAAAGCATTTTAGACTATAACAACACTAGTAAACTATTTTTGTTTCTAAAAGACTGTAACTTACTAAACAAAGTGTAATTAACTGTTACTATCCCGCTAATAACCTTATTAGGTTGAAGCGGATTGTTGTACTTAAATAAAAAAGAATGTGTGTGTACTTTGTACGCACGTAAGGAGTTATACTTCTATTATATGATTTAAACGAAATTAATATACTTTTTATTTATATTTTATTTAAATATTAAACTAATTTATACTTACTACTTCTCAAACATTTTTATTAAAACAGTGCCAAAAATTAAAATAATAAAAGAATAAAACACACACAAACACATTAAAAATGCCACAAATGATTTCTGAACATCAATTGTCGGAATTTTTTTTAACTAAATACGTATTTTCTGAAAATAAAATTATATAATAAATATACTTACAATCATAAAATGTATAAAAAAAATAAAAAAAAAAAAAGTTTTTATTGGAATTCGAACCAGCTATCAGTGCGGTTGGTATATTGGGGTTCATTCGCCTTAAACGCTTCGCCACGGAGGCAATGTGTCATTATGTGCGAAGATCGACTAACTAAACGGATTAAGCTTTTGACATTTTTGAATTAAATTAAATTATTTTGATTTTGAATTGAAATGATTTAGAATTGAAAAAATACAACAAAACATAGAGTAAGAAAACAACATATTAGGTGAACATTGATAGAAATTTTGATGGTAATCAAATTATGTAAATAAAAGTATTACATACTATGTATTTTGGTAGGTTCAAATAGGTAGGTACCTATGATACATTTACAATTATTACGTACCTGTTGCTTTTAAAAACTATTTAAATGCCACTACAGTTATAAACTTTTTCGTTTCTGTCCTCACAACAATAAAACTAATATATTATACATTTGTTTACCTTCATATTGAACAATAATTATTCATTATTGACAGATCATTTTACTACCTAATCGTAGTATAACGACTAATACCATACTGTCGGTGTGCGCATGCGCGCAGATCAATATAAATTCACCCTCAATCTCAATCGCGCCTAAAGAAGTATAACTTAAAAAAAAAAGCTTTCAGCCGTGGCAGACAATAGAGACGAAAAGTTCCTAAAAACCATTCAACCCATCTACAGCTCAGAATAACTAATATTTTAAACCCGTTGAATAGGTATCTTTTTTGTAATTGTTTAGCATAAAACAATCGTTTTGCTTGCTTATAAGTTTAAGCTGATGAAGTAAGTCCCAAATTCCATTATGCCATAATAAAAATCATAAATAACTACAACATAAGCGAGATCCGTCAAAATTGTCTTATGTTCGCGGTTCAGTCAAGTTTAATTTTCAAATTCTTTTCCGCTTATTTTTTGCGCCGAAAATAGCGCTCTCTAGCGGGCTTCAGTTCTGTATTAATAAGATTATAGGGTGTTCGATCTCTGGGTTATTTAATAGAACTCTATGTGTATGTCTATTGAGGTCGGTATTTTTCTCAAGAAAATTCTTGCTTCTTAAAATATTATATCGCCACTTTTCTATGGCGCTGTATCTACATACTTATTACAAAACTTCCAAAACACTGGAATGATATGCAACACTTTTTACATGATGTGAATTCTGAACTATGTATCTATGTATAATAAAATCTGATTGAATAGGTTTTATACAACTAAAATTGAAATGTCCTCGACACCGTAAGGTACAAGAGGACGGCTTAAGTAAAGTAACAAATAAAATTGAATTATTAATACGTTAATGACATCTATATTTCATTGCTTTGCTTTCTTGCATATTTATCAATCAACGATTATAGTATACCTACTATAATTTGCTATAGGTACTGTTATCTACTATAATGTAGGTACGTCCATTTATGCCTGGTTGCACCATCAGATATTAAGCTTAAGACGTACCCTAAGCTTAAATGTAAATGTAATTCATTATGCTGGTGCCGCACTAGCGTCTAATGCCGTTAAATTATCGCATTATTTCACATATGTCTAATGCAAATAATGCGATAATAATTAAGGGTATTAGATAATTAGATGTTAGTGTGGCCCCAGTATTATCTAAAGTCTAAAGTATAAGCTGGGCTTAACTAAACTGGAGCTTAAGATCTGTTGGTGCAACCAGGCAATAATATTTATTTTAATTGTCAATGAAACAGTAATATCACGTTTTGCTTATTTTTGCGAATTCAGCCGATAAGGCCGGTATGCATGAAGTCAGTAAGAACGCAAGTAAAGTAGGCAGGTTACTTGCCATAAGTTTCTTGCCTTTTGTAAACGTTTAGTTGAGTCATATTTTACCTTTCCCGCCTTAAAATATGACATATAACGCAAGTAAACGTTTACAAAAAGCAAGTAACTTCATAACTTGTGGCCCACTTTCTGCCCACTGCTTTCTTACTGGCTTCATGTATACAGGCCTTTAGTGAAGTTCGCCATATGAGAATATTTTTGAATATTTTTTTGATATCGTGTATTACTTTTGTATATTATATAAAAAAGTATCACAAGGAAAAATTCCTGTAACTGGCTGTATACCATAAATCACAAAAAATAAAAAACTTATCTTGTAAATGGTATATTTAAAAAACCCTAAAAAAGGCTATATCGCAACAAAACGTTTTCGGAATCAATATTCCAACATCAGTGATCCAGAGTTTAGGTGACAACTCTGTTGTCACCTAAAATCATATAATATAATGTAACCCCAACTCTTCAAAAACAACTTAAGGGTTTTTACCCGTATATTTTGGTGGCTTAAAGCATGTAAACCTGTGATAACACTGATGATGGAATATTGATTCCGAAAACGCTTTGTTGTGATATAGCCCTTTTTAGGGTTTTAAATATACCTTTTACAAGATAATGTTTTTATTTTTTATGTAAAAAAGCTGTTGTATACCTAAATTGAAATTTTTTGCTCTCCCAGTACAATGAAGCCTATAAAAATAAAAATAAAAATAAAATACATAAGTTTTGAGTCATATTTGCAAAGCTATATGATTTGTGAGTTATGGCTCTATCAGAATCAGAAGTACCTAAATCATTCGACATGAGACAAATTACAAAATCACTATCCTTTGTGTTCGTTGTTGCTACCATTATTTATTGTCTTAGGGATTGGACGAACTACCTCTGAGAAGAGCTAGCCAGGGTAGAGATCTCCATGGTTATATTTGTGGTGGTGAAGAGGAGACACTTTAGCCAAAGTTGACTTCGTCACGATCCTAAATCAATAGTGGATTTCAAAAAGGTATTATAACTCACGTGGTTAGAACCTCACACAATGGAATGGTATTTTTTAATTTGGTTCATTATTAAAGGGAATATAATATTTTGGCCATGTTATGCGACACCCAGAGAGCTCTAATACAGTGATGAGCGCGCTAATAACCGGCAAGATAGGTAACGCAAAAGATAGAAAACACTTTAAGTTGTGAGATAAAAAAAATGAAACTAGTGGAGGTGGGAGATTTATCGATAAAACCTATAAACCTACATTATATTTATTGTTTCCCACCTTTAGACGTATCAGAGGAGTATGTCAACTAAAACTGTCACTGTCACAGTGGCAGTTGACAAACTCGTCCGATACGTCTGAAGGTGGGAACCAATAAGTAGAATGGAAATTTATAGGTTTTTATCGCTAAATCTCCCACCTCCATTCATAGGCGTAACCAGGGGGGTTTGGGGGTTATAACCCCCCCTATTGGGATGTACTTTGAGCTTTATACGCTTAACACCATACCCCTCAGAGACCTTCCAGTAGTTGTAACCCCCCCTTAGGATCATCCTGGTTACGCCTATGCCTCCACTAGTTTCATTTCTTTGTATCTCACAACAATATGTTTTCCATCTTTTGCGTTATTCTGCCGGTTATTAGCGCGCTCATAACTGTATAGTCCATTTAATAATATGTACAAAGCAAGGTATCCCTTTTCCGAGTTGTGGGTCAACAAAATTACTATAGCCACTTTGATAGCCTACGCTCAATAATCGAGCACGGCACATGAAGAAGAAGAAGAAGAAGAAGAAGTAGAAGAAGAAGAAGAAGAAGAAGAAGAAGAAGAAGAAGACTAAAGGGGATCTGGGCAACAATACATTGGCTTAGAGAGCAGTCTTTACACTTGAGATCCTGGCTTATACAGAAAAATACAGGCGGCTGTGGGGTTACACTGCACTTTGATTGCATTATTCGTGCGTTAGCTTAATCGTGCAGGACATGATGCTGATAGCTGATGGAAACAACATCCAGGCATCAGAAGTCCAAAAATAGTTTTCAGCCATAAAAATGAAAATACCTTCCCCAATACAATAAACATTATATTGATTATTAGTCAAGGCCGTAATAAGTACGATGTTGGGGGCCCCGGGACAAACGTGGTCGGTGGACCCCTACCGGGGGGTAAACCCCCTACCTCTTATCTTAAATCATCTGGAAAACGTTTTACGAAGTTGATTGCTTCGTTTTGAAGGTATTGTTCGTTTGCATTCAAAATAAAATCAGGTTGAACAATTCTAGTTGATGGCATAATGTGTCGATCATTGAGTAAAACACGGTTACTCTAAAGCATGACTTGGGATCTTGAAGTCTTTCATCTTCGCACAGTTCATCGTAATGTTTTTTCGTCTTCTGAATTCTTTGTGAAGCGAACCCTACTGGTATTCCCCAACGCTGACACATATTTGAGCCACTTCAAAGAAGGTTTCAAATTGTCCTCATATTTCAGTTAGTTTTAAAAGGCTCTCTTCAAGTAAACTGTAAGCTGTTAAAAGGTCCAAAGATTTTAATTGCAGTGTTTTCAAGACTATTTTGAGGATTTCAAGGATTCTATTTTGCACAACTAGTAACAAAACAAATTTGAATGATTCTAATTTCTTTTTTTCAGTTGTGCAGCTTCGTCTTTTTCATTTCTTTTGTTACTTGTCAGAACTAGACTTGAAAGGCACTTTAAAACATCGCAAAATCTGTGTTTCAATGGATTGACTGCATCAAATTTTCCAGACCAGAGTGTTGGATTGAGCGGTTTTAGAGTGATTTTCGAGGAACATCTTTCAGATTGGTATGAGGACTTCAAATGCAGGAAGAGGTAAACCAGATTGCTGAGAAGATACAGAAAATTGAAAAGGTGGAAGAAAAATTCGAGAAAAAGTGGAAGAAAAATTGAAGAAGATAGGAAAATTTCAAAAAGGAGGAGACCGTCGGGAAGTAATTGTATTCAGCTCTAATGAGAGCAAAATCCAATTTGGCAGGGATATTAGAAAACGACATCCGGTACCTTTCATTAAAATCTTAAAAAACAAATTCCAACATATACAGAATTTCGAAGACTGCAAAGAAATTGTAAGAAGCCATCTAAAAGACGGAGCTGCTTTGCGGTTTAAAGCAAAGAAAATGAGGTGACTTCATCGAGAGATTTTTTATACAAAATTTTTTATATTGGTGCAGGTGAACCAGGTAGGTACTTATTAAAATCGGACAACTCGAAGTAGAACTTGACTTAAAGTAGGTTTGTACTTTAAAAAGTTTATTTGACCTCGTTACAATCTATGCAGAGCCAACCAAACGGGGGCCCTATTGGCCAAGGGCCCCGGGGCACTGCCCTGGTTGCCCCAATGGTAGTTACGGCCCTGTTATTAATACGATGGCAGCTCCTGAGGTAAAATGTTCCGGAATCAAACTGAATCTTCATTCGGATTTCTGGATCAGGAGGAATTCCATTATAGGCTAACAGAATTAGGATCTGGTCTTGGAATCTTGGAAGTCGTACAGGTAAGAGTATGGAGTTAGTAGATGACCTTAAAAGAGAGTAAAATTGCTTGCATTCAAGAGACTAGGTGGATAGGACAAAGGGCGGAAGAACTAGGTGACTTATTCTCAACAAAAATAGTAAATTTTGAATGAATATTTAATATTCACTATCAGCCCCATCACCATCACCCATCACCCACATCTATTTTTTCGATTATAGGAACTGGAACTGTATAATTCTTCTAAGAGTTTTTTTTATAAAAATAATCTTGGCAACGTTTTTACCAAATTTTGTATATTCTTTGATTAGCGCACTCTCGCGGAAGAAATGTAAACGTTACAAAGAAAGAACAATTTTGATTAAAAGTAGGTATCTTCATAAGTCAAGATTTACATTTAAGTATTACGTTTATAGGGGATGTAGCCACAATTATTGGTATAATGAAAATTACATATTTAATTAATTAACTAAGATTTACATGAATTAACAAGATTTACAGTCTGCAGAGTCTCTCGTGAACAATAATGTTAATTGTGACGCCCTCTCTACGTCGCAACAAACAACGACAAAATTCTACTTCAGGGTCTACTTGTTGACTGGCTGGAAGTAGTTTCATCAGTTGCCACTAGATGACTGTATCAAAGAATAATTCAAAATAATATTAAATTTTTTAAATATTAAATTCCTTATATATTTATTACAAACGTAAAAAGTATTTTCCACTAAAGTAATAATTTTGCTGAATTTTCCAATTATGCTTTCTTTTATTTTTTACATGTTAAAGTTTACAAGTAAATGTTAATTGAAATGTATTTTCCTTATAAAAGTAGACATAATTTGTATTTGTGTCCACTGCATGACATAGGCCTCTCCTCTCTGTCATCTCGCCATCTTGTAGGTGACCTTCCTCTGTTTAGTTTATCTGTTCTTAGTCTTCATTCAGTTACCTTCCATCTTTTATCCTTGCCACATGGCTAGCCCATCTCCATGTAAATCTGCAAGCTCCCTTTAAAACATACCTAACACTGGTTCTGTTTCGTAGGTCTTCGTTTGTGATCTTGGCTTTTATTGTAACTCCTTTCATTGAATGCTCTATCCTCCAGTGGCGGCTCGTGACTTTAGAGACAGGGTCGGCAAGGTTTTGTCTCCTCAGATAGGTATGCCATCTAATTAAAAGGCTTCAATTTCATAGGAGATTTTTGGTTTTTTTTTTAAATTTTTTTGTTTTTTTCCTATAAATTTAGAACCTAAACCTGTTTATAAATGAAGAGCTCAAGAATAAAAGGATGAGGGTCCAAAAAGACAAGTTTTGAGATATTAAGTTTTTAAGATTTAAAACTAGATATAAAAATAATTAACAGAAAGGGCACTTGATTTTGGTTACTAAATCATTCAATAACTTACAGGGAATGTATAGGTTATGTTTTTGTGTTATCAGTTTACAAATTACTATAAATATAAATTTATTTATCTTTTGATGTCATGAAATCTCAAGCTAAATGGATGAGGGTCCATTAACGTGTCTTAAAATGAAACTAAAAATACAGATAAGGTAGTCTATATTACAAATAGTTTATATTGCAAATAGCTATAGATAATATACAATGAAAAATAAACGCTTTAAGCATGTGGCAGTGCGTCAAAATATGCTTGAGACTTTACAGAGCAAAATTTTTTCAAATGTTGAATATCGTCGAATTTTGCTTTATTTAAAGGTAAAAGTCCACAATATGCTAGCTCTGGTAGGTGAAAACAGCCTTCAGGTAGTGAAATTTGTTTCCTCTTAGGCTTAGTAACAATAATTTCTTCATTTAGGCCATTAACAGTTTGACGATGTAACATCATTCGAGGGTGATGAGAAACGATGCTTAGTTGCCGTACAGGTCGTGTTTTGAAAGGATAACTTTTTGTATACAAAGGAGAAAGAAACTTAGTCCATGACTTAAATATTTCCTGGTTCTCGCCAGAAATAACTCTAAATGGTGTTGGTTTGGATCTGGAGTGTTCAATAATTTCGTTCCACTTCGAAGGGGTTTCAACTACAGATTTTTGATTGATTAAGCCCATGTTCCTGTCACACTCGAGGTACGAGTGGCCTCTGACTGGAAAAAACATTGTTATTTTATCAAGTCTCAACCTCAATTTTTTCATTACATCTTGCATGCGACCAAAACTTTTTCTTTTCCTTGAACAATTTTCAATTGCTGCAGAATATTCGTTGTCAGACATTTTAAACAGCACAGGACTTAGCACACAGGTATGTACGTTTACAAACCTCTGGGCAACAAACAACTCTAATAGCAGAGATCTCTGTGGTCAGAGACCTGAAGTAGGCGGACTGTCATCCTTTTAGCCTGCGTTTGTAGCACCTTCATTCTTTTAGCCTAGAAGACCTATTTTTCAAAGCTGAATGGCTTGTACACCGTCATCTTTATTGCTTAGTTAGATACCATACAATATTTTACATGGGATAAAGTACAAGAAATTAGTATTATCTCCATAATGACAAATAATGGACCCCCATCCTTTTATTCTTGAGCTCTTCAAATTAAGTTAATTTAGTCTATTTGTTGTAAAATTTATTATTGCTTTGGAGAGATTTTAAAAGTTTTTTTCTATTGACATTTGAAATTTGAGACAAATTTGACATTCTCTCTTGTTTCATGTTGTTTCGACAATACGTTTTGACTCTTTTGAGACAAGAGAAATCCCGTTCATTGAGGCAGAATTTGCCCACATTTGAGCACAATAATTTATTAATTTCGGGAACAGTTTGTTGTACCTAATGAATTGCAGTATATAAAATTATACATATTTTTTAAATTATCCCACCTTCCGAAAATATTTGGATCAGCATATAAACCTGTTAATTCATTTTCTTATTTTATTTGATTAAAGAATGATGGATAATTTTTAATGAACTTGTCTAATAGATATTTTGAAAATTCTTTGGCGTAACTTTTAAATTTTTAATCGTCAAAGAGGTCAATGACTTATAACAATGAGTAAATAATAGTTTTGCCTGGTGCAATAGTTTTAAATTTTACCTGGAGACCATACAATTCACCGGACATCAAGGCAGCGCCGTCATAAATTTACCTTACCAATTTATTTTTGATATCAAAAAATTTTAATGTGTCCTTTAAAACACCAAAAATATATTCTGTATGACTTCTACTCACGTCTGAAAACCTAAAAACCTCTCATAAATATTAGACGTAACGCGTATCGAAGAACAATTGATACTTGTGAATGACATGTTACCTCTATCAGTAGTTTCGTCTATTTCTACCGAAAAGCATCAAAATGTAACTACTAATTAATTCTTTCATTCTGTGCTGTTTTAGGTACGCCGCTAAATGTCTTCGAGTCAGAAAGTAAATTAGAAAATTTGTTTTTACAAACAATTTTATTTGTTCTCCATAATTAACTTGATGTAACGAATCCTCCGATTCATCCTGTCACCTAAATGGTAATTCCTAACAACTTAAAAAAATTGCAATATCAATCATTAAAGGACGTAAAACTACCTACTACTTACCTATTTTATAATTTTATCCCGGGCGCGATAGCAAGGTACGTGGCTAGGTACGTGCCTTTTTACCGTTTGCAGATCACCGCTCAGCAGATTGGTTTCTGCCGTACTTGCCATTCAAATAGATAGGGAAAATGTATAATTGGTTGCCTATCGGCTAATATTCTATAGCTTCTTATTACAAGCAAATCTTCAATCTGGGGACGGCTTGCCGAAAACACAATCGCAATCGGGTGCATGGCTATAGGATCATTTTTGAAAAGTCTCTTACGCACAGCGCACAGGGATCACTTAACGTATGGGATCGATCGAATTCTTTTAAAAACAATGAATAAAATTTAGTCTGTATTATCTCACAGATATTTTTTTTATTTCACAGAAACGAATATCATCAACTCTGAATAAATTAAATTTATATTTAAAAAAATCTATAATGTGTCCATAAATGTGTGGGTCGGCACTGCCGACCCTGCCGACCCTGACCAGCCGCCACTGCTATCCTCTTTTAAGCTATTCTTAATTTGGAAGTAGGTGTGTTTGCTAGGAACAGTGTTTCCGCACCGTGCGTCGTGTCATTACTGGCAGAACACACTGATAAAAGAACCGCTTCAGAGTACTAGGCATGGTGTCGTCTTTAAATACGTTTTTAAGAGCTCCATATGCTGCTCATCCAGGTGCAATCTGGATACCTGGGTACTTCTTGATACTGGTACCCCATCTATATGGTTGTTCTTGACCATAATCCAGCTTCAAATATCCTGCTGAACCAGTGGCGTGCGGTGACTTTTTAGAAAGGGGAAGCGATTCAATAAGGATATAAAAATATTTTCTTAAGGGTCGAGGGTCGAGCAACTTTCCACCTGATAACACTCTGATGCGCAGGGGCTCTCTATCAGCAAAGTACTTAATTATGTGAGGCGTCCTGCGTACAAGGACTCACACACTAAATCCGTGACGCGTGAATGCGTGAGGCACTCTATTCCCGCTATTTATAGTGACTAGTGACCTATCATTGATCTGTATTGCTAGCTCGGGCCTTGAGTCCTCGCGCCGGGCTTGGTTTTCTAAAGAAGAATCATATTTAAAAAAAATATACTCAGAGGCATTTTCCACAACACACAACTTTCACTAAAATGACACTTATTTATACTCGAGGTCTATTCTCCTATCAACTTCTGATAATTGTTGAATGCAGTCTTTTTTAATGGATAATAGGGCTAACTTTCAAAGTCTGTCTTCGCTTGTTGAATTTCTTTTAAACTCTTAATTTGAACCTTTTAATGCATCTTAATACTGCAGTCAGTTGTTTCATAAATGATACTTAACAGAATGCAAAGCTGGGATATCAAAAAATTTTCATTATTTAATCGTAATGACATAAATTCCTCTGTGGGAAATTTTGATGAATTATTAGAAATATTAAGATTATAATATACAGGGTGTCCAAAAACTTTCCCGACAAACGAGGACAGGAGATTCTTCAGGTAATTTTAAGACAATTTAACCCAATTCACTTAGTCCGAAAATGCTTTCTGAGGGAGCTAGAGCTCTTTGAAGATGGCGTCTGGGAATTAGTTTTTCTTAAATATCTCCAGAACACTGTTATTCAGAAAAACTAAAACTGGTACGCTTATTTACCTTCCAGAGATAAATCGATTCCATCAATTGCGAATTTCTAGTACCGGTCATAGGCGCCCGTTTTGGGTAGGGCAACTGATATCGCATAACTTTTTGTCTTTTACTTCTAAACCTTCTTGACAATGGATTATTAAATTGTGAGGTATTCTAGTACTAAAAGGTACTCTTGCTTTAATGCGATAGGATGCACCGTTTTCTAGAAAAATCGATTTGAAAATTTTTCGTTGATTAAAGTTGAAGAAAATTTGAAAATTTTTGTCAAAAAAAGATGGTTTATTTTACTGATTTAAAGTAATAGTAACTTTTAGTACTAGAATACCTCATAATTTAATCATCAAGTGTCAAAAATGCTTAAAAATTAAAGACAAAAAGTTATGCGATAAAATAACCATTGACCTTTTTCACACTGACATGACTGATCACTTCACTCCAGCCGTTTTGGTAAATAATCAAACTAAAAAAAACCCTACACCTGAATCTCCAGTCATAATTAAAAACCTTAATATCGGAAAACTACAACAGCTTCTAAAAAATGAACATTGGAATGATATTTATATAAACAAAATAGATTCTCAAGTTGCATATGATACATTTATAAATAACTTAAATAATTACATACAAACCTCTACGGAGGTAAAAAGTATGAATAAAAAATATCAAAAATAAAACCCTGGATAACGGCGGGGCTGGTATCGTCAATCAAACGACGAGATTTTCTTAAAAAGAAATTATTAAAACAATTTTCACCAGCACTTAATGCTGAATATAAAAATTATAGAAACAAACTTAATAGTCTACTAAAAAAAACCAAGAATGACTTTTATCAAAATAAAATTCATGAAGCTGGTGGAAACACAAAAAAAATGTGGAATATTATAAATGATATCTCTGGTCGGAATCAAAAATCTAAAAACATTGAACACATATTAATTGTTAATGACAATATAACTGTAAGTAATAACAAAGAAAAAGCAGATATGTTTAATAATTTCTTTTCTAATATTGGTGCTGATATGGCAAATAGAATACCGGTGACAAGTATACCTGATAATTTTATTGCTAATGATAAGGTTGAATCTAGCTTATTCTTAAAACCAGTAACTAAAAATGAAGTAACAATACTAATATCAAAGTTAAAAAATAACTGTGCTCCTGGACCAGATAAATTGTATGCTAAAACAATAAAAAATATCCATGATCTAATCTCACAGCCTTTAACTCATATTATAAATTTGTGTTTTCAAAGTGGTAAAATACCACTACAATGGAAAGAATCTACAGTCACCCCCATTTTTAAATCCGAAAATTCGAGTAAACTGAACAACTATAGGCCCATTTCTTTAATAAATAATTTTGCTAAAATATTTGAAATGGCCCTAAAAGAAAGGTTGCTTGAATTTTTTCATATAAATAAGGTTATTTCAGATAATTATTTCCCACAACAGGACATTACTACAAATCCATCACTAAATTCACTAAACCAATGTGCAGGACCGTACGCGCAAATTCAATATGTACCAATTCAACAGTCCTTATATAATAACACAGCTCAGAGTATTCAAAACGTGCAACCGCATTTAGTTTCACAACCGATGCAGCCTTCTACTAGTGCAGCACAATATTATCCTGTAGTACCTGTTCAATCGCAATCCCAAGCTGAATCTGCACCAGATGATTGGAAACACGTACATAACAAAAAAAGAAATCGAATTGATAGCCCGGAAAAATATATTAGAGCAACAAAACAATCCAAAATAGATGATTACTGGTTAAACTCACCAATATCGACCTCCAACAAATTCTCTGTATTACAAAAAGAACAAAACGATGCAAATCAGGATACAGCTACAGAAGAACAAAACGATGCAAATCAGGATACAACTACAGAAGAAAACCAGAGCCAAAATACAAATACAACTACTAAAACGCCACCAATATTTGTCTACAGTGTTAAAAATATTACTCCGCTTACCAAACTACTACAAACGATTGCAAAAGATGCTTATGTATTAAAAACTCTCGCCAATGACCAAGTAAAAATAATGCCTCAAAATAATGAAGTCTACTCTGTTATAACAAAAGCACTAGAAGACAAAAATACTGAATTTCATACCTACCAACTCAAAGAAGATCGCTCATTCAGAGTTGTACTAAGAAATGTACATCCATCTACAGATATCAACGAAATTAAGGCGGAAATCCAAAGCGTAGGGCACGAAGTCATAAATATCAATAACATTCGTCAATCAGGTACAAAAAAGCCATTACCACTGTTCTACGTTGAACTAAAACAAGCCGAGAATAACAAAGATATATATGAGATCGATTCATTGTTGAACTATAAAGTAATTTTTGAACCTCCACATAAAAAGCGTGTAGTACCTCAGTGCATAAAATGCCAACGCTACGGCCACACCAAAAATTTTTGCTACCTTTCTCCAAGATGTGTTAAATGCGCGGGTAACCACAGATCTGATCAGTGCTCTTACAAAGAAAGAAACAACCAGGTGAAATGCGTGCTGTGTGAAGGAAATCACCCAGCAAACTATCGTGGGTGCTTAGTCCACAAAGAGCTGCAAAAAAGAGCATTTCCACAACTGAGAAGCAAACCAACAAGTCAGCCTGTCCAATCAAACCAACACTTAGTAGTCCCGAATGTAACCTATGCTCAGGTAGCAACCGCTGGTAATCAAATACCATCAAATACAGCTCCCAGTCTTCAACAATCCACTGACATGCTCGAACTTAAAAATATGATCAAACAATTGGTAGAACAAATGAGCACAATGTTAAACCTCTTAACCGCTCTCATTGCTAAAAAACCCTAAGATGGAGGCGTTTCTAAAACTAGCTTCATGGAACGCCAATGGCTTATCACAACATACACAGGAAATCAAATACTTTCTACACCTTCATAAAATAGATATACTGCTAGTATCCGAAACTCACTTTACACAAAAAAGTTACCTTAAAATTCCAAACTATACTATATATACTACTAATTATCCAGATGGATCAGCACATGGAGGCTCTGCTATTATAGTTAGAAATACAATAAAACATCATAATGCTGGCGAGTACCAAACAAATCACATTCAAGCGACCAATATTGTGGTTGAAGACTGGGATGGACCACTTACAGTATCTGCGCTGTATTGCCCCCCACGACACTCTATCACAAACGAACAATTTAAAGATTATTTCAATTCACTTGGGAGCCGCTTCATAGCAGCAGGGGACTATAATGCCAAACATACCAGGTGGGGATCAAGACTAATCACTCCGAGAGGTAGAGTTCTCTTAAATATCATAGAGTCAAATAATATGGATTATTCATCAACCGGCGAACCAACATACTGGCCCTCGGACAGAAATAAAATCCCCGATTTGGTCGATTTTGCTGTAGTTAAGAACATCCCTAGGTCTAATATAAAAGCTACATCATGCTACGAATTATCTTCTGATCACTCGCCTATACTATTCACAGTTGGAACCCAGGTACTTATTAAAGAAATATCCCCCTCACTTTATAACAGACGCACACACTGGCCAAAATTCAGATCTATACTGAAGAACAAGGTGTCTCTAGACATTCCACTAAAAACCAAAGAGGACATTTTTCTTGCTGTGGAACAACTAACTACAAATATCCAATCAGCTGCCTGGCAAGCAACACCAACAATACAAAATAAATGCATAATAAATGACTGCCCACAAGTTGTCAAAGAAAAAATTTTGCTAAAGAGAAGACTGAGGAAAAGATGGCAACAGACCAGAGATCCTGCTGATAAGCGTAGATTCAATAGTGCATCAAGGGAATTAAAAAAGCTCTTCGAAGATCTCAAAAACCAATCACTTCAGTACTACTTGGAAAATTTAGATTCCACTAAAGATACCGATTATTCGCTATGGAAAGCCACGAGAAAACTGAAACAACCCCAGAAACCGTCACCTCCAATTAGAAAATCGGACAGAGAATGGGCTCGTAGTGCACAAGAGAAAGCAAGTTGTTTTGCAGAGTATTTTTCCGAAGTATTTACTCCCAATCAAGTGAATTCACCTGTGGAAGTAGACGTATTCTCATTTCTTCAAAGTCCATATCAAATGAGTTTGCCTATTCCGAAATTTAAGTCGTCCGAAGTCATCTTGGCTATTAATAATTTAAACGATAAAAAATCTCCAGGGTACGATTTGATCAGTGGAAAAGTATTGAAAGAATTACCTATCAAATGCATAAAACTTACAACGTTTATATTTAATGCCATATTAAACTTAGGTTACTTTCCTGATCAATGGAAAGTGTCTCAGATAATAACCATTCTAAAACCGGGGAAACCTCAAGAAGAAACTACATCGTACAGGCCAATCAGCCTCTTGCCAATCACGTCTAAAGTTTTCGAAAAACTATTAGTAAAAAAACTCGAACCCTGGATCAAAAATCTAATTCCAGACCACCAGTTTGGATTTCGATCCCATCACTCAGCAATCCAACAAGTTCACAGAGTGGTAAAACATATAAATGCTGATTTTGAGGCCAAAAGGTACTGTTCAGCGGCATTTCTTGACGTTAGGCAGGCATTTGACAAGGTATGGCATGAAGGCCTCCTATACAAGCTAAAAAAGACATTACCGCACAGCTTTTACATTCTTCTTGAGTCATATTTGTCAGGTAGGTGTTACTTTATTAAATACCAAGATGCAATTTCCAAACTCTATTCTATCAAAGCTGGCATACCACAGGGTAGCGTGCTGGGACCTACCTTGTATCTCTTGTTTACCGCAGATATACCTCCACCTCTTCAGGAACCACTAGAGGAGAGACCACTTACAGAAGAAATGATGCTAGGAACATTTGCCGACGATACTGCAATCCTAGCCTCACACACAGACCCTATTTATGCCTCGCATATCCTTCAAGCGTATCTAGACAGAGTACAAATTTGGTTTTTGGAATGGAAAATTAAAGTGAATGAAGGAAAATCTATTCAAGTTACATTTACAACACGAAGAGGAACTTGTCCTCCTGTAACTTTAAACAATCACCAATTACCATCAGCCAACGAGGTAAAATATCTTGGTATTCATTTGGACAGAAGTCTCACATGGAGGAAACATATCTGGACCAAGAGAAAGCAACTAGGTCTCCAATTCAGAAATATGTATTGGTTAATGGGCCGTTCATCAAGACTATCTCTGGATAATAAATTGCTGCTCTATAAGGCAATACTTATGCCAATCTGGACATATGGGTTGGAACTATGGGGAACAGCCAGTCACTCCAACATCGAAATCATCCAACGCTTCCAATCAAAAACCCTCAGAACCATCACTAATGCACCTTGGTACATCAACAATAGAATTATTCATCGAGACCTTAAAACTGATACGGTACAAGAAGTCATCACAAAACGTAGCGCTGCTTACATTGCCAAGTTGGAGGATCATGAAAACCAGTTTGCACTTAACCTCCTAGACAATTCCCAAGAACAGCGTAGGTTAAAGAGGTTCAAACCATTGGACTTACCATTTAGAGTAAACTTTTAAACTAATGAGTTAGTAGTTATGAAATGTAATTATTTTGTACAGAACTTTATAAAAATTGTACTTTGATTTTGCCAGTGGGTAAAATCTTTCTTGTCCTTAGTCAATGTAATTACTTTTGTTTATTGTTGACACTCAACAGATTGCAAAATAAATTTAAATAAAAAAAAAAAATTTCAGATAAGCAATTTGGTTTTGTAAAAAAATCAAGTACAGAAAGGGCTGTAGTTGACCTACTGGAGAAAGTGATAGGAGCTGTGGATGAATCATTGAAATGCGTAGTGGTTTTCCTTGATTTAGCTAAGGCGTTTGACACGGTCTCTCATAAAATTCTCTTAGATAAACTAAGTAATTATGGGGTTAGGGGAATTGCACTAAATCTAATAGCAGATTATTTGTCGGAAAGAGCTCAACGAGTAAAAATTAGCCCAGAATTGAGTTCTGAAACTACAATAAAATTCGGAGTACCACAGGGAACAGTATTAGGACCACTTTTATTTAATATTTATCTGAACAATATCACAAGAATTAATAGTTTCAACGGCCACATTGTTTGTTATGCCGATGACACAGCAATATTATTTATGGGGAAAACATGGGAGGAGGTTAAAACCACCTCTGAAATGAACCTAAAACAGCTAAACTTATGGCTAAAATTTAACAAACTGACATTAAATATTAATAAAACAAAATATATCGCCTTTAGCCCAACAATTGTTGACCAACCTACAAATTTTCATATAAAATTGCATAACGCAAAATGTCAAGGACAAAATTGTGACTGTTCTTCAATAGAAAAAGTTTTCTCTATAAAGTATTTAGGTGTCTTCATAGATCAACATTTACGTTGGTCAGACCATATCACTCATGTCAGTAAACGAATAAGGGCTCTAATGCATAAATTTTATATCTTAAGAGATATTCTACCCAGGAAAAAATTAATCATGGTTTATAACTCGTTTGCAGAATCAGTCTTAAGATATTGTATTGTAGCATGGGGTGGCGCGTTTAACAAAACTCTTAACATTTTAGAAACAGTTCAAAATACTCTATTAAAAATAATTTTTAAAAAAAGAAAACTGCATCCAACAAAAAAATTATATGATGAATCCGAGATATTTAGTGTTAAATCCCTCTACATCTACAACTGTGTTTTAAATGTTTATATAAACTCAAAAAAATTTAAATTTCAAAGCAACCGATTAACTCGATCAGTAACAAATATGGATATTAGTATTCAGCAGTTCAAAAAATCAGTAACACAAAAATCCCTAATGTTCTTTGGACCTAAATTTTATAACATAATTCCTATACACATCAAACACGAACCTAAATTATTTAAATTTAAAAAATACATAAAAACCTATCTAAAAACCCACTTACAATTATTTTTGGACGCAATGTCTTAATGTATGAACGACAGCATAATCAGAGTAGAATTTGGGTGTATATTGGTATTATAATTAACAAAGTATTCAGCAGCTAGAGAGGTTTACCGTCCGTCTTGTTCTGTTGCATTATCTCTTCGATAGTTAGGTATGTTACTTCTTAGTTCCAACCTTAATACTACTTTTATGTACAATTGATACAGTTTCGATTGACATAGTACAGTGCAAAACAGGCAACTCTTGCCTAGGCATGGTGCTGAGTCAGTCGATACTAATAATAATGTAGCGTGATTAGTGTAATTACTTCTAATTACAATAAAACTAGCGGTTCGTAATTTATATACGACTTTATTTATATAAGTTACAGACGAATTTATCTTATACACTAAACTTATTCACAAAATATGCCCGTATTTATACCCAGTTGTTATTCTGGAACAATCGACTCCCATCTCGAGCTATCGGCTTGTTCCGCCTACGTGACGTACCTTCCAGAATTCTCCGGCGAGGCCTAGCACATCCGATTACGTCATTCTCGAGGTGTTTACTGTTATACGGGGATCGGCCAAGATTTCTCTTCCGCTACACTGCTCCCCTCTTAAGATCTGAGCGTCTCGATCAGCAACTCTAAATGAAGGCCCAGGATGGCGGAATCTACACGACTCTCCAGCTCTGCATACACCCTTCAAGAAGAAATAACAGTCTACTGTCTTTGAAGGGTACGACATCTTCGGGTTCATGCAACACACAGTGATTTGTACACCAGTTCCTCTGAAGACCACTTCAAGCATGCTTCTCACAATCTTCCAATCCAGATTTTCTACTGCATGGCCTATTTTTGGTAAAGCCAAATTTTTGATGTCATAATTACACACGATTTTCTTCAAATTAGTTAGAGCACGCCATATGTTCTCGTAGCTTGGCGTGTCCGTATAAGACTTTCTGGTCACCATATACAGCAAAGATCGAGGACCATCTTCCAATCGCAGTACTCTTCCAATTTTAGGCTGCTGATTTCTTAACTCGTCCAGGCGGCCGAACTTTCTATTGAATACGGACGATATTCCTTTAGTCATCTCGAGGTCTTGGGCAACACAGTGGGCCAGAGAGACGTTTTCTGGAACACCAAACAGATCTTGCTGAACTTCTGTGGTCACGCCGAATCTAGCACTCTTTCTCGCTGCGTAATTTGACATAAATTGATTAAAACTTGGCTGTGCGACATCTTTCATCTCCTGTTGGAGGACTCGTGCTTCTTCTGTTTCATTTGAGCCAGCATATGGTGCAAGACGATTTATGTGAATAACTTTTGGTTTACCGTTTGGCAACTTCTTAATTCTATATATTACGTCATTTATTTTCTTCTTAACTTCATATGGACCTTCCCATTGTCTTTGCAGTTTAGGACACAAGCCGCGACGACGTTGTGGATTATAAAGCCAGACAAGATCACCTACTTCGAAGCTTTCATTCTTGCATCGAGAATCATATTGATCTTTCATTCTGTCACTGGCTATCTGGATGTGTTGTCGGGCAAGTTCATGAATGTTGTTCATTCGTAACTTCAGGCGGTCGACGTATTCTTCGCCTGCAACATGTTCCTCAGAAGGTCTGCGGCCAAACTCTAGGTCGCAGGGCAAACGAACTTCACGACCCAACATCAGGCAGGTTGGTGTTTGACCTGTAGTTTCATTTACGGCCGAGCGGTAGGCCATCAGGAATAAATGAATGTGTTGGTCCCAATCTCGCTGATGTTCAGATACAACTTTGGACAAGTGTTTAGCCATCGTTCGGTTCATCCTCTCGACCATCCCATCTGATTGAGGATGCAGGGGTGTTGTTCTGGTCTTATTGACACCAATCAATTTACAAACGTTTTGGAAAAGAGCTGACTCAAAGTTTCGCCCTTGGTCGGAGTGGATCTCCAAGGGAACACCAAATCGGCTGAAGAATTCTTTAACAAGTACCTCTGCAACGGTAGCAGCTTCTTGATTTGGTAATGCATAGGCCTCGGTCCATTTCGTAAAATAATCCATGGCTACCAGGATGTATTTATTTCCAGCATCAGTTTCTGGAAATGGACCTGCAATGTCGATTGCTACTCTTTCCATAGGACTGCCAACATTGTACTGTCTCATGGGTGCTCTCTTTTTACCAACTGGACCATTACCGGATGCACACAGTTCACATTTCTGGCACCATCTTCTTACATCATCTTTACAGTTCACCCAATAGAACCGTTCTCGAACCTTTTGCAGAGTCTTCGTAATACCAAAGTGTCCACCTGATGTACCGTCATGCAACTGACGCAATACTTCTGACACTTTACTTTTAGGTACAATCAACTGAAGCTTAGATTCTGTACCATCATCGTTCTCAAAGGTTCTGTACAGAAGATCATCTTTTAGTATCAGGCAATTCCATTGGCTCCAGTAGGCCTTGACTTCCGGACTACATGCACTAATGTTTTGCCAACTAGGTCTCTCACCTCGACGCATCCAATCCAATACTCTTTTTATACATGGATCGTCTTCTTGGGCTTCTTGTAACTGTTGTGGCTGCCATTGCTCATTAACGACGGTAGTTCGTCTCACAGGGCAAAGCTGTTTATCTACTTTAAGCCGGTGATTATAACTTTCACTACATGGCCGTATCGAGGAAGCATCTGTATTTGAACCAACTCTTCCAGCCCTCTTCATGCGTCTCTTCGGCATCGTGTCACGAATCACCCTCCGTACCATTTCCACCAAACGTTCATCTTTTCTCTTATCGCCTTTTTCCACGGTTATTACTCGATTGTTTCGTGAAGCTTGGCTAGCTGCTTCGTGTTCCAAGGCAATAGCAAGTGCTTCATCTAAAACTTTCGGTCTTGCTAGTCGTAAAGCTTTCTGTAGTTCATTATCTTTCAGCCCATTAACGAAGGTATCTACTGCAATTTCTTCTAAAACGCTGTCTGGCACCTCTGGATAAGCCAACCGCACCACACGAGCCACATCTGCTTCAAATTCTTGCAGATTCTCACTTGCTCGTTGACTTCTACTTCGCAGTTGTGCTTTGTATACTTGTTGTAGATGGGCATCTCCATAGCGTTTTTCTAGACGAGTGAACAAGGTCTGGTAACAATTTTCTTGACCCTTAGGAATTGATCTTAATATATCTGCAGCATCACCTCGCAAAGCAGCAGTCAAGGAAACAGCCTTTTCTTGTTCGGTCCAATGGTTGGCGGTCGCAATAGCTTCGAATTGTCTAAGGTATATGGACCAAGAGGACTTCCCATCGAATGGTGGTAATTTAAATCTCATATGATGCGATGTTTCGTCTCTCGGTGTTTCATCCTTCACTACAAGATCTAAAGCTACTGCATTAACTGATGGTTGTACTTTTGTATCAGTTATCATGCTCTCTAGTTGTTTGATCTTCTCTTCTAGCATTTCTTTATTGTCGTCTACACTTTTCTGTATCTTATCGAATGTTCTGGAAACTTCTTCAAATTTCTCGTCGGTCTGTCTACAAACGTCTTTTATTACTTGAGAAACACTTTCAAATTTCTCATCGCTTTTTCTAGAAGTTTCATCGATCTTTTGAGAAATGGTTTCGAATTTCTCATTGTTTTTTTTACTAACTTCTTCAAGTTTTTCGTCGCTTTTTCTAGAAGTTTCATCGATCTTTTGAGAAACACTTTCAAATTTCTCGTTGTTCTGTCTAGAAGTTTCATCAATCGTTTCAGAAACAGTTTTTAATTTCGATAAGATTGCTTGTTCTGCTGACTGGAAGTGGAACGTCTCTGGATCATCTCCGTTCTTCGTTAGGACTTCCTCGAGTCGTTCTTGTAGGACTATCTTGAGCCCACTGCTGTCCAGATCCCGTTCCTCTAGCTGTTCACGGAGCTGTTTTACTGTAAGTTCTCGTAGCAACATCTTTGGTCGGCACACACGTACTTTCCAAAATGTCTTTTAAAAGTCTTTCCGAATACCGAACAATCAACGCACTTTAACTATTCCCGACGAATAAAGTCCAAAAGTCTTTTAAAGTCTTTCCGAATACCAAACAATTAACGCACTCCGGTTATTCCCGACGAATAAAGTTCAAAAGTCTTTTAAAGTCTCTCTGTAATTCACTTATTTATATCGCACTAAGTTTACCGAACACCGACACCAACTGTAGCGTGATTAGTGTAATTACTTCTAATTACAATAAAACTAGCGGTTCGTAATTTATATACGACTTTATTTATATAAGTTACAGACGAATTTATCTTATACACTAAACTTATTCACAAAATATGCCCGTATTTATACCCAGTTGTTATTCTGGAACAATCGACTCCCATATCGAGCTATCGGCTTGTTCCGCCTACGTGACGTACCTTCCAGAATTCTCCGGCGAGGCCTAGCACATCCGATTACGTCATTTTTGAGGTGTTTACTGTTATACGGGGATCGGCCAAGATTTCTCTTCCGCTACAATAATATAAGATCTAAATGTAAAATGTTGTACACACATATTTTTGAATAAATTTGAATTTATCAAATTTGAATTTACCTACCCGAAACGGACGCATATGACCGGTACTAGAATTTTGCAACTAAGGAAATTGATTTATCTCTGGAAGATAAATAAACGTACCACTTTTCGTTTTTCAAAATAGTTTTTTTTTGAAATTTTTTTTTCAAATTCAACAAACGAAAAATTTTCAAATTGATTTTTATCGAAAACGGTGCATCCTACCGACTTAAAGCAAGAGTACCTTTTAGTACTAGAATACCTTACAATTTACTAATCTAGCATAAAAAATGCTTAGAAGTTAAAGATAACAAGTTATATGATAAAATAACCGTCACCCTACCCAGAACGGGCGCCTATGACTGGTACTAGAAATTTGTAATTGATTTATCTCTGCAATATAAATAAGTGTACCAGCTTTCGTTTTTCTAAGTAGACGCGTTCTGGAGATATTTAAGCAAAACTAATACCATGACGCCATCTTCAAAGGGCTCTATCTCCCTTAGGAAGCATTTTCGAACTAGGTGAATTGGGTTAAATTGTCTTCAAATTATCTGAAGAATCTCCAGTCTTCGTTTGTCGGGAGAGTTTCTGGACACCCTGTATAATTCTACAAATTTTAAATCGTTAAAATTTTGAAAGCTAGAATTCATTTGTTGTAGAATATTATCAAAAGGTCTCTTTGTTTCCTCTGTTTTCTCTGTCTCTCTGTCTCCGAAATTATCAATCTTCATTAGTTTTCTTTCATGTTCAAACCCCATATGTTCAGTTTTATCCGAAATATTTTTAAACTGCTCTCGTTTTTTTAATTATCGTATTAATAAAGTCATCAATTTGTCTTATACAAAATGCAATACCATTTGATTTATGTAAAATGTCAAATAAAAGATCAGTAAAAGGAAATATCTCTGCAAAAAATTTAAATCGAAATATTCTTTAAGCGAATGTATGTAATACCTAAGCACCCCAAATGCCGCATTTATACTCAGCTATTGCTACTGCCGCTGCCGTTGACGGAAATATTGCCCGAAATACGATATCAACGCGATTGAGGTGTTTACATCAGTTCCTCGCCAATGTCCCCACAACTCATTACCGAACGACTCACAAGAAAGGAATGTGACAACAACATCGTCTTGCTCCCTTACTCACTTGCCGCTTTGCCGGCGGCAAACCCGCCTTTGACTTCTCTCCTTTGACTTCCGTCACTAGAACCGACTTTTTGGGTATGTAGGTGCAATGGCAGTAGCATGACGAGGAGCAGCGCGAGTGAGCTATTTACACATTCACGCTGCCCACTTCCCTGTCCAATTCCCTGTCGAACAGGGCTGAGTATAAATCCGGTATTAACAGCAGTAACAGTCGGATCATCTCACTTTCGGGAAGGCGATACGACGTGCGCTTCCATGGCATACCAAAATTCGCGCGACTAGTGGCTGCAGTCATTGAACCCTGACCAATTTTAAAAGGGACAACTGCATGACAAGCGGCGATTTTGAGATGCGCTTCTGCCAGGAGTGGACCAAATAGTTGAATTGTGTGCATATTGAGTTCGTTCGTACGCGATTAATTTTTAATATTTTTCAATGCCTATTGGCTAGGTAATATGTAGATTATTTGGATTAGGGAAAAAATTTTATTCTTAAATATTAATTAATAATATATTTTCTTATATCGACGAATAAATAGGGAAGCGGCGCTTCCCCCGCTTCCATGGACCGCACGCCTCTGTGCTGAACGTAGGCCTCTTTCTCTTTCTCCTGTTTTCAACCCTGTCTAGCTTGCGTCTCTTTCATCCAGTTTTTATTTAGCCTTCTTAAATCGTCGATCCATCTTGTAGGTGGTTGACAGTCGACCGACGCGTCTCATGTCTTCCCTTCGTCTCCATTCTAATAACTTCTTTGTCTATCGCTCATCTGTCATCTGTCATTCGGGCTATGTGTCCTGCTCATCTCCATTTTAGTCCGGCTATCCTTTCAATGACGTCAGTCACCCTGGTACTTCTCCAGATCTCTTCATTTTTTATTCTGTCTCGAATCTCGAAGTGTTATTCCTAAAATGGGTCGCTCCATTCTTCTCTGCGTTACTCTTAGTTTGGTAGCCGAGGCTTTAGTTAAGGTAATTGTTTTTGATCCGTACGTCAAGACTGGGAGTTGGGAGGACGCACTGATCAAATACATTTCTCTATAGGTATGTGGGCAGCTCTCTTTTAAAAGTTTCTCCCAGTTTTCCATATGCTGCCCACCCAAACCCAATCCCAAAACCGATTCTTTTCTTCAGTTCATGAGTCTGATTATCGCTGTCAATTATAATTTCATGTCCCATCTAATACCTCGTAGATATATTGTTATATTTCTATTTGATATGAAAATTAAATTTTGATAATTATAAACAAAATTCAATTTAATATAAAATATTTTCAATTTTCTCAACCACGGGCATATAAATTTAGAACAACCTGTATACAACAAATTGTTATATTTAATTTTAAGAAGTGATTAGAAGAAGCTTACGAAACTCGGGACAATGCGCCGAGAATAAACAAAGTGAATGGCGCGTACCATTATCGTTGTTCGCGGAAGGTTCGATCATTAGCCTATGCTAAATAAGACTCAGTTGAAATAAATAATAGGTCATTATCGTTGTTCGCGGAAGGTTCGATCATTAGCCTATGCTAAATAAAACTCAGTTGAAGTAGATAATAGGTCATTAAATTTTGTAAATAGTAGAAAGTAATTTTAGAATGGGAATTAACTATTTTTTTTTTGAAATCCATTAAGCATATTTAGAAAGATTAAAAATTGGTTTTGAGGAATACGGCGAATGAGAGTTGGTGGTGGAAGGTTGATTTGTGAATCTGGAAGAGATATTTAGAAAGTAGGGGAATGAATGACAAATAGAGATCAGAATGTTTTGAGCTGTCGAGAAGTGAAGTCCAGTAGTAGACGGTAGTGTACGGAGAGTGAGAAAGCCGGTGTAGTTCCGTGAGTGTGGAGTATCTATCGTGGAACGAGAGGTAGGCCAGGTTGAGAGTAAAAGAACCTCCTTGAGCCAAGAGTGTCCCGGTAGCTGATTGCAGTTTCGAAAAAGGTAGAATACAGCATCACGACAGAAGCAGGAACGAGAGCTATACGAGCTAGTTTTCAAAGGAGAACATTACTGAAAGCCAGGACGAGGTTTTGATCGCAGCCAAGGATAGCAGGAAACGGGTCTTGTGTGAAGCATTCTCAGTTCACCAGAAAAAGGTCAGTCTCATTTGTTTGGACATGAATGTATGGGTTTTTCGTATTAAATACCACATTATAAATTGAAGAACATAATAAATAATATCAGAAAAGCTTCATCAAACTTAAATAGAATTGTTGCTAATAAATCCTAATAGTTAAATGTTAATAAAAATTTTCAATTGGAAACCAAAAGGAAATAAGATTCCCATTTGTAAATGTTATGTTTAAGAATAATAAGATCTAGCACATATTAAGCAGTGATTGCCATTTAAAATAAAATAAACAATATTTTGATTACAATTGTAACCCATATGTGTGTATTATTTTACTCTTTTCTTTCCTATCCCGATTAGGAACCATTGAGAAATACTGAGAAGCCACGTAAGTAAGTAATTAATTTTATAATTCGCCCTGAGATTGAAAACATATTGATATGTGATCTGGTTAATTAATTAAATTATTATTAATGCATTGATTAAATTAAATGACAAATAAGAATATTATCTCATATCAATAATCAAGATCACATCAACTGTCGTCCAACGTGGAAAGCATTGAAAAGTATTTCGAGTGGCAAATTTGAAGGATAGAAAGAGTAAAGCCGGTATTTGAAAATTTATATGCCTGTGGTAAAAAGTGAGATACTTACATTTGATAACATAAAATTTTAGATCTTTTTAGGTACAAATTTTGCATAACTGATTTAATATTTTATTTTACGATATTTACATTTGATATATTTATTGACAATTTATAATATTTGGGTGAGAAAAAGTCGTCTTGGTAACATACTAGTAAAATTTCATATTTGGCGGGGACAGTACTTCTTGAAAACAAATGTCTGTGACAAGAAGCCAAAGCAAAGACAATAAAAAACAAAAAGAACATTCAGACCAAGAAGATATTTTAGACACGACAATCATGGCATCAGAACAGCAAGAATTATCAGGAATAGATAAACTATTACAACTGATGCAACTCCAGTCACAAAAACTGGATGACAATCAAAGAGAAACAAAACAAGCAATGGATAAAAATCAGGAAGAAACATCAAAGAAAATGGATAAAGTGGATCAAAAAATGGATGAAACACAACAAAAAATAGATGAAACACAACAAAAAATGGATGAAACACAACAAAAATTGGATCAAAAAATGGATAAAGTGGATCAAAAAATGGATGAAACACAACAAAAAATAGAAGAGAACAACAAGAAAATGGAGGAACGCATAGAAAAGTATGAAATGAAAATTAAAGATCACATGCAAGAACAAGAAATGAGAATGAAGGACCACATGAAAGAACAAGAAATGAAAATTCAAAATAAAATGAAGGAGTTAACGAATTGCCAGAAAAAAGAAATGGAAAGTTTGGAAAACAAGTTGGAAAATGCTATTCAAGTAGACAGAGAAGAAGTGGAAAAAAGAATCACAAAAATAGAAAAACAAGTCACCGAAAACAGGACGCAACAGAATGTCGGAGAAAGAAGAGAAATGGTTATACATAGCACAGATGACGTGAAGATAAGGTTTGGCGGGGATGTAAGAAGATTACACCCAGTGCCGTTCATAAATAGCCTGAAAAAGAAAATACAGCACATCGGAAATTTCGAAACAGCAAAAGAAACTATCAGAAACCATCTCAAATATGAAGCAAGCCTATGGTTCGATTGCAAAGAAGAAGAATTTGACAGTTGGCAACAATTTGAACAAAAATTTTTGAATTATTTCTGGGGAAAAGTCCAACAATTGGAAATTAACAAGGAATTGCAAAATGGGAAATACAATGATAGGATGGGTATATCAGAAAGGACATATGCATTACAAATTTACTATAACGCAAAACATTTACAATATAATTACTCATCGGAACAATTAGTCGAACTGATTGCAAGACATTTCGAAGAAACGCTGGAAGACCATATCACATTGCAAAACTACAAAGACATAGATAGTTTATGCCAATTCCTACAAATAAGAGAATTACGTTTAAGAGAAAGAAAATCAAGAAGGTCGCGAGAAGATTACAGGCCCCGAGAAACACAGGAAGACAGAGATAGAAATCAAAATAGGAGGGACTATACAAGACGAGATTTTAATCCCAGAAGGGAAAACGAAAATAGAGACAACGGAAGAGGAAATTATGAACAAAGAAATAGGCAATGGAATGAGGACAGAAATCGAGAATACCAGAGTAGAAACATCACACGCTCAAATCAAGAAAACAGAAATAATGGTAGACAAAATGAACAGGGATATCGAGAAAACCGAAACAGATCCGACAGACCAAGAGAAAACAGAAGAGAGGTAAATAATACCCAGACAGATGAATATGACGGAGAGAGACATTATGACGAAAATATAAACAACGATGAGCAACCGGCGTCTTTTCACGACGGCGCTCACTAAAAACCAAAAATCAAACAGGAATCTTTTGTCACCCCAAGGAGTTTATTAAATTGGCAGGAAACAACGAAAAGAAAAATGGAGTTAATTTAAAATTTGTGGATGGATTTATCAACGAGAAACCAATTAAAATTATGATAGACACTGGATCTGAAATAACATTGGTCAAAAGAAAACTAATAGAAGAAGTTAACTTAACAAATTTAATTTACAAAATACCTAGGGTAAATTTAGTGGGCGCAAACAAACGGACATTGGCAACTATAAATGAAGGCATACGAGTAATGGTACGACTGGGTAAGAAGATGTATGCACTACAATGTGTAATAATGCCAAACATGTCACATGACATGATAGTAGGAATTGACGAATTGGCAGAAAAACATGTAGTGATATATTTTAAAAATAATACGATGAATCTAACAGAAGAAAAAGAAGAAGAACAGGACAAGGAACAGGAGAAACAAAATATGGACGAATCAGGTAAAGAACAAACAGTGGAAATGAATTTGGCAACGAAGCAAGGACAAAGAAGAAAAGGGAGAAAAAGTCAGAAAAAGACAAAAGAAAATGAAACCTGTGGCTCCTCAAAAGAAGCGTTGAGCCCAGAAGAAGAAAAATTGAGAGTATCAAAAGCAAAAGAAAACTGGGATTCCTCAAAAGAAGAGATGAGCTCAGGAGAAGAAGAAATAAAGCTAACAAATGAAAGCGAAAAAGATATGATCGAAACAGTGGCATTTGAAGAGGAGGCATATGAAAACGAGGATGCAGAATACACGGTAAAAGTATGTGAAAAATCTGAGGAAAAAGACAGAAGATTGATATGGGAAAAAGGGAAAGACAACATAATAGCCGACACTCTAACACAGGATGAGGACACTGAAAATAAGGAAACAATTACTCTACAGGTGGGACTAATTAGAGTAATACAAGAAGAAGGGGTATAAGACGTAGATTAAAGTAAGGAAATATACAGGGAGTTGGTTTTGCCTCGAGAAAATTTATTTAACAATGCAGATAAATTTTATCGAATACAAGGCGGGGATTTGTTATATTTCTATTTGATATGAAAATTAAATTTTGATAATTATAAACAAAATTCAATTTAATATAAAATATTTTCAATTTTCTCAACCACGGGCATATAAATTTAGAACAACCTGTATACAACAAATTGTTATATTTAATTTTAAGAAGTGATTAGAAGAAGCTTACGAAACTCGGGACAATGCGCCGAGAATAAACAAAGTGAATGGCGCGTACCATTATCGTTGTTCGCGGAAGGTTCGATCATTAGCCTATGCTAAATAAGACTCAGTTGAAATAAATAATAGGTCATTATCGTTGTTCGCGGAAGGTTCGATCATTAGCCTATGCTAAATAAAACTCAGTTGAAGTAGATAATAGGTCATTAAATTTTGTAAATAGTAGAAAGTAATTTTAGAATGGGAATTAACTATTTTTTTTTTGAAATCCATTAAGCATATTTAGAAAGATTAAAAATTGGTTTTGAGGAATACGGCGAATGAGAGTTGGTGGTGGAAGGTTGATTTGTGAATCTGGAAGGGATATTTAGAAAGTAGGGGAATGAATGACAAATAGAGATCAGAATGTTTTGAGCTGTCGAGAAGTGAAGTCCAGTAGTAGACGGTAGTGTACGGAGAGTGAGAAAGCCGGTGTAGTTCCGTGAGTGTGGAGTATCTACCGTGGAACGAGAGGTAGGCCAGGTTGAGAGTAAAAGAACCTCCTTGAGCCAAGAGTGTCCCGGGAGCTGATTGCAGTTTCGAAAAAGGTAGAATACAGCATCACGACAGAAGCAGGAACGAGAGCTATACGAGCTAGTTTTCAAAGGAGAACATTACTGAAAGCCAGGACGAGGTTTTGATCGCAGCCAAGGATAGCAGGATACGGGTCTTGTGTGAAGCATTCTCAGTTCACCAGAAAAAGGTCAGTCTCATTTGTTTGGACATGAATGTATGGGTTTTTCGTATTAAATACCACATTATAAATTGAAGAACATAATAAATAATATCAGAAAAGCTTCATCAAACTTAAATAGAATTGTTGCTAATAAATCCTAATAGTTAAATGTTAATAAAAATTTTCAATTGGAAACCAAAAGGAAATAAGATTCCCATTTGTAAATGTTATGTTTAAGAATAATAAGATCTAGCACATATTAAGCAGTGATTGCCATTTAAAATAAAATAAACAATATTTTGATTATAATTGTAACCCATATGTGTGTATTATTTTACTCTTTTCTTTCCTATCCCGATTAGGAACCATTGAGAAATACTGAGAAGCCACGTAAGTAAGTAATTAATTTTATAATTCGCCCTGAGATTGAAAACATATTGATATGTGATCTGGTTAATTAATTAAATTATTATTAATGCATTGATTAAATTAAATGACAAATAAGAATATTATCTCATATCAATAATCAAGATCACATCAATATATAAATACTTGGGACATGGGACATTGGTTGTCCTTGATTATTCTAAATAATTTGTGTCCAAGGTAGGTATACAGTGTGTTCCAACAAAAATTTGACCCCGCGCCCAGAAACGCAGGAACCAAGAGTTTCTTCACAACTTAAAAAAAACACGTCAATTTGTATTGAACTGGGGACGAATTTTCATGCAAAATTCATGCCCTCAAATGTATCCCCCTACTGCCCCCCAGGTTTTTTAAATAGCAAATGTAGTCGAGTTGCACATTATTTGAAAGGTATTTTTTTCTCTACACGACGCTCTAATTTTTTTTAATTTGCGGAATTACTTTAAAGACAATTTTGGATTTAACTTATTTATAATACATTTGTCCAAAGTCCAAAATTATCTTCATAGTGTCTAGTGTCGTATAGAGAAATAAATTACCTTTCAAATGATGTGCCACTCGACCACACTTGCTATTTAAAAAAAAGTTGGGGTTAATGCGGGGCAGTAGGGAGTTACATCTGAGGGCATGAATTTTGCATGAAAATTCGTCTCCCTCCCATTATAAATTGACGTGTTTTTTAAATTTCGAAGAAGCTCTTTGTTTCTGAGTTTCTGGGGGGGTCAAATTTCAGTGTCATTTCAATTTTGTTCAAACAAGTACTACTCGTCTTTCTGAATTTTGGTTTGTCCTGCATTTTGGTAACTGGCTTACTAACCGGACACTGCACCCTAAGAAAACACCTGCACAACATGGGGATCTTTCACGGAGACCCTGTTTGCAGGAGATGTGGGGAGGCAGATGAAACTGCCTCACATGTCATATTTGACTGTCCAGCCCAAACCCGATGGCGACTGCAATACGGGGTCGAAAACTCGAACCTAAGTGTCAGAAGTCAGGTAAAGAACCTAATAAAGGGTCTTTTCCTGCTAGCTGGGAGAATGGACCTCTTATAGGTAACAGACGACTTAACTTCAAGTTAAGTAATCCCGAACCCATTGGGGACAAAAACCCAATGATGGTTAACCCGACACCGAACGGTGTGCAATAAGCCTACTCAGGCTGCAGTACGGGCCCCATGGCCACCCGGTTCGATCTAACAATCAAAAAAAAAAAAAATCAAAAAAAAATGTGCCACTTGACCACACTTGCTATTTAAAAAAAAGTTGGGGTTAATGCGGGGCAGTAGGGAGTTACATCTGAGGGCATGAATTTTGCATGAAAATTCGTCTCCCTCCCATTATAAATTGACGTGTTTTTTTAAATTTCGAAGAAGCTCTTTGTTTCTGAGTTTCTGGGGGGGGGGGGGTCAAATTTCAGTGTCATTTCAATTTTGGTCAAACAAGTACTACTCGTCTTTCTGAATTTTGGTTTGTCCTGCATTTTGTTTTGGGGATGTCTTGCGAGAAGAAACCCGCTGATTAAGCTAACAAATAGTCATATCTCCTACTTGTCGTGTCCTTATATGTTCAGTGTGTGAAAGATGAGGAGGCTGATGCAGATGGAGGATGAGGAAGAGCTGGTCATAAAAAGGGCTAACTTGAGGGTGACTGATCGTTAAGGATACTGCTGTTGAAGGCTTATTACATTAGATACGACCTAGTGGGAAAATTGAAAATACACCAATCCATGTCTATCTTTCAAGGAATGCTAATGAATGACTGTTTCCATATGAAATTTTACCTTAGACCATAACTCCTTGGATAAGACCTGTTTTATATTCTTCTTCTTCTTCCTTCTTGTATGTAGGCTTTAAAGCCTGTTTCTTCTTTAATATAAGCCTCCTGAATTATTTAAGTTATCGCACCATCTTTTTCTTGGTCTGCCAATACTTCTTCGTCCATTTGGTGACTTATCTCTTGCTATTCGTACTATCCTATCCTCTGGCATTCTACTACTGTGTTCGTTCCACTCCTGTTTCCGTTTTGTCACCCATCCATTTATGTCTTCTACATTGCATGATCTTTTTATGTTTTCGCTTCTCTCCCTATCCAACAGACTTTTCCCTGATATTCGTCGAAGTATTTTCATCTCTGTTGTTTCTAGTAGTCGTCTCGTTTTAGATGTGTCAGGTTTTGTCTCAGCTGTATATATCAATATAGGTCTAATTGCTCTTTATAGATTCTTGCTTTTCTGTCTTTTCTTAGGTGTTTGTTCTTCCAAATTGTTTCATTAAGGGATCCCGCCGCTTTACTTGTGCTTTAAGCTTTGTTGTCGTACTTCCTCTTCAACATCTCTGTAACTGGTTATATATATTTCTAGATATCTAAATCTTGCTTCCTGCTTTATTATTTTCCCATCAATTTCGATTTTACATCGTAGTGGGTATTTAGATGTTGTCATACATTTGGTTTTTTCTGCTGTTATTGTCATATTGTATTTCTTGGCTGTTGTATTGAAGATGTGTGTTAATCTTTGGAGATCGTCTTCTGTCTTGGCAATTAATGCGGCGTCGTCTGCATAACGTAGTATTTGGATTTCTTTGTTCCCCATTCTGTAACCATGACCTTTACGTACTGCTTCTATTGTTTCGTCCATTATTATATTAAAGATCAGTGGGCTTAATGAGTCACCTTGTCTGACTCCGCTTTGTACTGGTATAAACTGCGTTAGTTTTACATTTATCTTTGCCTGTATTCGATTATGAAAATATATGTTTTCGATGGTTTGTATAATATTGATTGGTATGTTTCTTTTCTACAGTAAATGTAAGACGTCTTCGACTTAAATGCGATCGAAAGCCTTTGTCAGGTCTATAAAACATAGGTATGCTGGTTTATTGTAGTCAATGGCCTTTTCTGTGATTTGGCTCAGTATAAATACGGCGTCTACGCAGGATCTTCCGGATCTGAATCCTTGTTGTTCATCTGATAAAGTTGTTAGTTTATTGATTTTGTTGGTTATGACTTTTGTGGTTAGCTTAAGTGTGCGGTGTTCAGTAGATTTATACCTCTATAATTGTTAGGGTCTTCTTTGTCTCCTTTCTTGAACATTGGTATCATTATGCTGTTTCTCCATGTGTCTGGTACCTTGCAGTGCAATATTAGTTTTTGTATAAGTTTTGTCATCTCTAGGGTTATACTTTCTCCTCCGTATTTTAGAAGCTTGTTGGTTATTCTATCTGGTACTTTCTGTTTTTGAGTGAATTTATGGCTCTATCTCTACTTCCTAAAAACTGATTTCTACTTCGTGTCTTAATTCAGGTAGTTTATTATTTGGATTATTACTTTCCTTTCCTTTAAATAGTTCCGTCAAGTATCTTTCCCATTATTTTGCTGGTATGTTATTGTATTCCATCAATTCTGCCATTTATTTCCGTTGGTTTCTTATGAATCTCCATATTTGTTTTTGTGTCCCGTAGAAGTCGCTTTCCACCCTTTTTGTAAACTGTTTCCAGTGTTCATTTTTTGTTCTTCTTACCAATTGCTTTGTTTCATTTCATATTTTTCTATAGGTGTCTCTGGATTCTGAAGTGTTTGATGTTTTATACTTCATGTAGGCCTCTCGCTTCTTTTTACATTTCTCTTTTAATTTTTTTCTGAACCATGGTGTATTGTTGTTGTTTCTTTTGTTCAGTATGACTTTGCGTTTTCCTAGAGCTTCTGTTACTGACTCTTCAATGTTGTTTTTAGTTTTCTCCCAGCTCGCGTTTATATCTTCGATGTCGTCTATTTGTTTCAGCTGTATCTTCTGTGCTAGCCTCCTTTGCTACATTTCTCTTGTCGAATCGTTCCACAGTGATTCTACATTGAATTTTTCCTCGTGATTTCCTGTATAAAATGTTTTGGTGTTATTGTCATTCTTATTTTTGCTAGGAGTAGTTTGTGTTCACTCCCTGCGCGAATATCTGTTTTATCTGGAGAATTGAATTTAGAGCCTTTCACAATATCGTCATCAAACTCGTCTTTGTTCGCCATCGTCCACAAACAAAATCGAAACTCTCTATTCTGAGATTAAAAATTTTTCGATTTCATTGCTGATCGAACTGGATACTATCTTGACACAACTGCAATCTCACCATCCTTTGTTTTCGGATCAATGGTAATAGGCAGTGGACATGATTGTCAAAAACCCGATACTGTGATAAGCTGATCTTCTTTTGTTAAGATTCCTTATGAGTTACCAGCTGTTGGATTTTCAGATTCATTTGCATAATATGGCTATCACATATAAGGCGCGTAAAAAGTGCGCGCAAAGCGGGCACAAAAAAATACGAAATAGGTTTAGTGAAGAAATCATCGATCCTAAAGCGGATATATTTATTTATTCATAAGCCGGCTACACACATGCCAGTAAATTAGGAAAGTAGCTAGCATGCCAGTAGCTGGCATAAGCCAGTGACTGGCATGCACAAAACACATTTGCAAGTAATTAGCATGCCAGTAGCTCGCATGCCTTTACTGGCAAGGCGAGAAAGCAGGGTAGATTTTTACACATGCCAGTGCTCAGTGGCGGCTCGTGATTTTTTCAGTAGGGGAGGCTATACCTAACTGTAAATTATCTAGACAAATTTGCACTAGCAAAAAAAAAATCCGCCAAAATAATCTAATTTAAGACCCCATTTTTTTGACCATTTTTTATTTACATTTTATAATATCATCATAATTCATAATTCATAATAACATCATATCATTTTAAAAATAATTAGTATAATTGTAAAAGTGTATTACCAAAGTTTGTGTCGTTTATTTGTTAACAATTCTATCTCTGTAAGGGCGGATGTAATTTCGGCCGGAAAAAGGGCAGGTACTAAAAGCCGGTAGGTAAATTCGGCCGGAGGTTTTAAGTTGCTTCTTAATTACTTCTTATTCGATTTGAACCGAAATTTTGCTAATTTTAAAAAATTAATATATTATATTATATATTACACAGTACAATTTTCAAAGGAGGAAGACCTAACGCTTCGTCAAAACCTAACTTTCGGGTATTAGAGTGTAGAGTTGTAGAGTACCCCAGGAGTGTAATTACCAATATTTTAATCTAATCGTAAACATCAACCCCTCGGCCGAAATTACCCCTGTCATAAATGGTACCCCTTGATTTATGCAGGTAGGCCAAGGGATTACCGGCCGAAATTACGCCCGCCGCTCTGTAAGTAGATATGCATATCAAAATAAATAGATTTGAAGTATTGCAGTCCATACAGGTTGAAGGTTTACATTGTTTAAGATACTCAACTGAATTTTTTGAATTCTAAAAGCGGCTTACTCTGCGAATGCAAAAACACGGTAAATTACCGATATTTTGCTTTGCATTACAGATATCGGAAAAAGTTATTTAAACAAGTTGTTCCAAATATTATTCTAATCCCACATACCAAATTTCATCACAAAATTCGCACTTTTAGTTTTTTCATTATTTGTAGTCAGGATCCTAAAATCCTCAGAGGAGGCTGCTGGCCGAAAAATCTCACTTGCCCGATCTCCGGGCAGCGTGTGCGTTAAGCGATGTGCAGCTCTAAGGAGACCGGGTCTCCTTAATTAAACCATCCTTAAACGCTGCTGGGCTACGCGGAGCATTAGCAAGTGAGATTTTCCGGCCAGCAGCCTCCTCTGCGATTTTAGGATCCCGACTACAAAAATAATGAAAAAACTAAAAGTGCGAATTTTGTGCTGAAATTTGGTATGTGGGATTAGAATATTATTTGGAACAACTTGTTCAAATAACTTTTTGCGATATCTCTAACGCGAAGCAAAATAGCAAAGTAAACAAAACAGTGTAGCGTGTGTAAAAAATTTAGGGGGAGGCTAAGCCTCCCTTGCCTCCTCTGACCAGCCGCCACTGCCAGTGCTAGTTTTCGACAATCGAGTGGTTTTTATTTGAAATTATAAAACTAAACTCGGTTTATAAATAATATCTTTCGTCCCGGATCCTGTAGTTTTAATTTTTTTTATATTTTATTTAGTTCCTGATGGTAAGTAGATCTCAATTATTTTATTTTCCCATTTATCTCCTTTATAGTTAAACCTTCACCCATTTCCTCTTTTATATAGGAATGTTTTGAATGATTTCCAAAGACACTCTAATTCTCTATAAATTGAAATAAATTTAATGGTTTTTTCATCACCCCAACGAAACATTTTTTAAATTAATAAGTTTAAAAAGACAACGATTAATTTTTATCGCCAAAACAACAAATTCAAATTGACAATTCTCTGCTAGCTACTGGCATGCCCGTAGGCAAATTCACACATGCCAGTGACATTTCCGACGCATGCGCCTTGCATCTCACAGCACGCTACTACCAAGAAAATCAAATTCTTTGCGATTAGCTAGCATGCCAGGAAGTAGCATGCCAGTTAACGTACACACATGCCAGTATTAGTTCAGAAAGCCACTGCGCATCCGCTAGGAAAAATATTCTAATTCGGATTTTTTGCACAATCTTACTCAAAAAGGGCTCCTTTTAACAAATTTGCATGTTGCCAGGACCAAAAGGTGGTCAAAAATTTTTTAAACGTTTTTTTTTTGTTTTTTTCCTAAAATTATTTTTTTTGCAGGGAACAAAGTTTTTTTAGGTTTTTTGGATCATTCCAAACAGAAAAGGTCTTTAGTGACTTTTCTCTAAAAATAACAGTTTTTGACATATAAGCGATTAAAAATTGAAAAATTGCGAAATCGGCCATTTTTAACCCTCAAAAACTATGTGAAAAACTGAAAATTTGAATATTGCCAAGGTAGGTAGATATTCTTTAAACATCGATTGATGAAATCCCGAAGAGTTTTTTGCAATATAATATTCAAAACTCCTTTGTTTTTTAATTGATAATCAAGCGTGAGCGACACTATTTTCCACCGACACTATGGTGCAAATGAAAGGAATAAATTCGTTATTTCGTAAACCGGCGACTTTAAGGACAAATCCCGAAATAGTTCGATTTATATTTTTAAGTTACGATATTATGGCATATATGGTATACTAGTGACGTCATCCATCTGGGCGTGATGACGTAATCGATGATTTTTTAAATGAGAGTAGGGGTCGTGTGCTAGCTCATTTGAAAGGCTCTTCAATTCTCTATTCAGTAATATAAACATTTATATAATTATTTATACAGAGTGTCCTTCTACTTCTTTTTTTGTCAAATAATTTAATTTAATAAAAATTTTTTGGACACCCTGTATAAATAATTATGTAAATGTTTACATTACTGAATAGAGAATTGAAGAACCTTTCAAATGAGCTGCCACACAACCCCTATTCTCATTTAAAAAAATAATCTATTACGTCATCACTCCCAGACGGATGACGTCACTAGTATACCATACATGCCACAATACCATAACTTAAAAATAAAAATCGACCTGTTTCGGGTTTTTTTCTTAAAGTAGCCGGTTTACGAAATAACGAATTTATTCCTTTCATTTGCACCATACTGTATACACATGCAACAGTGGAACATAGTGTCGCGCACGCGTGATTAGAAATTAAAAACAAAGGAGTTTTGAATATTATATTGCAAAAAACTCTTCGGGATTTCATCAATCGATGTTTAAAGAATATCTACCTACCTTGGCAACATTCAAGTTTTCAGTTTTTCACATAGTTTTTGCGGATTAAAAATGGCCGATTTCGCAATTTTTCAATTTTTAATCGCTTATATGTCAAAAACTATCATTTTTAGAGAAAAGTCACTAAAGACCTTTTCTGTTTGGAATGATCCAAAAAACCTAAAAAAACTTTGTTCCATGCAAAAAAATTATTTTAGGAAAAAAACAAAAAAAAAACGTTTAAAAAATTTTTGACCACCTTTTGGTCCTGGCAACATGCAAATTTGTTAAAAGGAGTCCTTTTTGAGTAAGATTGTGCAAAAAATCCGAATTAGAATATTTTTCCTAGCGGATGCGCAGTGGCTTTCTGGACTATATGGGGACAGTAGCTGGTGCTTGCTAGTTACTGGTAAGCCAGTGTGCTAGTAACAGGCATGTGTGTAGCTGGCTTTACGCAAAGTAGGCCGTTAAGACCTAGATCATTTAAAAAAATATATAATCATGAACTAATTACATAATTTTAAACAAAACTCAGTTTATAGAAAATTCTTAACTAGTCTGAAGGAACTGCTGCTGAACAATATTTCTTCATTCTATTCTGTTTTGTGTTTTTCTTTTCCAGTCCCTCACCTTCACCTCCACTTTATTAATCCACCCCTTTCTGGGTCTATTTCTTCTTTTGGGACCTATTAGTTTTCTGGTCATAACTAGTTTGGGCATTTTGTTTGCTGCTTTCTTTTTACGTGGCCCAACCATCGATCCTAAGGCTGATATATATTATACAAATAAACCAACGATCTGAATACAAAAACTGTTTATACGCAAAACCCCAAGATGCAAATATAGTTCAGTGTCAGTGAAGACTGACAACTTTTTGACATGTTTCAGCAGCAAATGTTCCATGACATAGAAAGTAACGCCATCTATTGAGAAAACTAGTAGAGCCATCTTTTGAGAAAATTTAAAACTAATGTTACTAAATTCCAAATAAAACTCAATGTATCAATGTAAAAGCTGTTGAATATTGCATTTTTATCGAGTTCTCAGCTATTTTGAACATTTCAGATCTCTAGCAAGTCGGGAAGTAAGCAGAACCTATTTTACTTCAAATCAGGCCCGAGGCACTACATAATTTTCGGGCCCCTAAATATAATTTAATAATAATATTAATTAAGTTAATCAGTTAATATTAATATCAAATTTTTTAATTTTTCTAAGACCTTCTTTTTCTTCTTAACGTGCCCTATCAAGTCCTCTTGACGTTGGCGATTAACATGGCGAAACTGTCTCTGTCTCGAGCTATTCTACGTAAATAGTTGTTCTGCTTTCTTTATTCCTGTCCACTCCCGGATATTCTTCAACCAAGAGGCCTGCTTTCTACCAATTCCTCTGCGTCCTTCGATTTTACCCATCATAATAAGTTGAAGAATAAAAAAGGGTTCAAGGCAGGTTTTGTTTATATTCGATTTAGAGTTGGACTACCATCTCCATATAGCAACTATTTCAGCATCCTTATGCATCATCAGTGAAGTTTATGCAGTCACAACTCTGAAGGGAATATAAACATTCTGCCTCTTTTAAGGCAAACCATCGCGATGCAATGAACCCACCTTTTGAGACGCAATCTAGCGACATCTCTCGTATTACGAGGAAAACAACGAAAAGCCCCAGATACAAAGTTTACTACTTTTTAAACAATTAAAATAATTGAAATAAAAATATAATAAACAATATTTTAAATCTAAGACTTTTCGTTAATAAACTGCTTTCTGGCTGCATCCCATATCTCCGGATTTTACAATATATAATCACGTAGAGACGACGAAAATAGGAGAAAGCAAATAGAGGACACTTAGGCCACGCATTTACCTTCTCTTCGTCTAGGAAAAGGACCGAAAGACAGTTTCTAAATACTCAAAAACTGAGTAAAATGAAAAAGATAAAAAAGGGTTCAAGGCAGGTTTTGTTTATATTCGATTCAGAGTTGGACTACCATCTCCATATAGCAACTATTTCAGCATCCTTATGCATCATCAGTGAAGTTTATGCAGTCACAACTCTGAAGGGAATATAAACATTCTGCCTCTTTTAAGGCAAACCATCGCGATGCAATGAACCCACCTTTTGAGTTGAAGAATATTATATCGGTCTCCCCTTACTACGTGTCCAAAATAGGCCATCTTTCTATATTTGATGTTATCAAGCAGCTCGCGGGTAGCATTTGCTCTCTTAAGGACTGCCACACTTGTCAGAGTAGCCGTCCATGGTATTTTCAGTGTACGTCTGTGCAGCCACATTTCAAAGACTTCCAAACGATTAATGGTCGATATTTTTAATGTCCATGCTTCGACAACTTACAAGAGGACTGACCAAATGTAACATTTAATCATGCGCTTTCGAAGTTTAAGTTGCAAGTTATCATTACAGAAAAATGACCTCATTTTTAAAAATGTCGTGCAGGCTATCTTGATTCTACATTTTATCTCTTTATCTGGATCTAGTTGTTCAGTAATATGGCAACCAAGATATTTAAAACTGGGCTTTCTTTGAATTATATGACCATCAACATATAACTGTGAATCTTGATGGGCCAAGTGTCAATGGCATTTAAAAGGTGTTGTAATCTATTCATATCATCACTTAAAATAACTGTATCGTCTGCATATCTGATTGTATTTTTCCCGGACAAAGAGACAGACAAAGAACAGGCGTAGTATATAAAAACGTTCTAAAATTAATTTCAAAACAGTAGGTATTTTCTTTTATCTAGACATCCTGTAAAATGCACTCTAAAAAATACGAAATACGTTTAGTGAAGAAAACATCGATCCTAAGGCTGATATATGTTATACAAATAAACCAACGATCTGAATACAAAAACTGTTTATATGCAAAATCCCAAGATGCAAATATAGTTCCACGGTAACCTTTTCTATATAAACGTCAGGATCGAAAGAGTGAAGACTGACACAAAAGACTTTATTTTGATGGTTGACCACCAAACCTTTTGACATGTTCAGCAGGAAAACGCATAGATTTGCATAAGCGATGCGTAAATATGTGGAATAGTGGAGACAATTTATGTCCTTTTGTGTGTACGATTCAATTTTTAATCCTGTAGGTTGTAAGAGATTTGTTGCTTCTATTTTGAATTGTTCGTGTTCGAGAGGTTGATATCAAAACGTTTCTTTACTAGTGACAGTGAATAAAACGATGTTAAGAAAAGTGGGTTAAAGATAAAGCTATCGGCTGGAAAAATACTTGAGTTATTAAATTCTATAAACACATTGTAAAGTGAAGATCGGGAATTTGCACTACACTTTGATAATATATTTTTCTAAATTTTTATTAATATACAGGGTGTAACAAAAATACAGGCCTTAATTTTAATCACATACTATAGGACCAAAAATAGTTCGATTGAACCTAACTTACCTTAGTACAAAAGTGCACATAAAAAAAGTTACAGCCCTTTGAAGTTTCAATATGAAAATCGATTTTTTCCAATATATCGAAAACTATTAGATATTTTTTATTGAAAATGGACATGTGGCATTCTTATGTCAGTAGCACCTAAAGAAAGAACTATAGTGAAATTTGGACCCCCCATAAAAATTTTATGCGGGTTTTGTTCCTTTAAACCCTCCCCAAACTTTTGTGTACGTTCCAATTTAATTATTATTGTTGTACCATTAGTTAAACACAATGTTTCAAAACCATTTTTGCCTCTTAGTACTGTCAGTTTTTATCGAGATATTTTGAATATTTGTCAAATCCACCACATATTTTTATATGGTTAAGTACCTACCATTATGGAGACTTGGTAATAATATTATGAAAATTTATTTATGATTTGCATTTTTAGGTATATTTTTAACCATATTAAAAAAGAAGCCACATCTCGATAAATGGTGCCTTATCGAAAAAATACTAAGAGGCAAAAAAGTTTTACAAATATTGAGTTTAACTAATGGTACCACAATAATAATTTAATTGGAACGTACACAAAAGTTTGGGGGGAGCGGGGTTAAAGGGATCAAAACCCCCATAACATTTTTATGGGGTACACAAATTTCAGTATAATTTTTCTTTAAGATGTTCTTTGCTATAAGAATGTCACGTATCCATTTTCAATAAAAAATCTAAAAATAGTTTTCGATATATTCGAAAAAATCGATTTTCATTTCGTAACTTCAAAGGGCTGTAACTTTTTTTATGTGCATATTTGTACTAAGGTAAGTTAGGTTCATTCGAACTATTTTTGGTCCCTGAATATGTGATTTAATTTATGACCTGTATTTTTGTTACACTCTGTATATTTTCAATTTCAGAATTTCATAGCAATAGGTATTATTAATGTTACCGGATCTCTCAACATTACCAGACAACGGCAGTTCTCGCCAGTGGCGCACACCCTACAAGCGACACTATACAGGGTGGTCCTTAAGTAATTATACAAAAAGAAACAGTAGATTCTACACTCTAAAATATTACGATTTAACCCAACTTACTTTAATAAAATGTTGTTATTAAGAAAGATACAAGGTGGTAAATTTAAACTTTTTTTTATTTATTATTGAATATTTCATGACAGGTATGAGATAACAACATGAAATTTGGTATGTGAGGGTTTTTTGGGCCGAGAAAACTAAATTCCCTACCAAAAATTATGTTTTGCCCAGAGGGCGCCACATACGGCTTTCAGCACTCATTTATTACGTTCAATTTTTTTTATCCCTCACTCTGTATAATTTTGACATTAAAATTTTTATTCTCCTATTAGTTTTACTTAAAAAAGTTTTACTTCTTGCATCTCCCTAAACTCAACCGTTTTCGAGATAAACGCATTTTAAATCTGCTATACACCATCATTTTTAGCATAATATCATTGTAGTTACACCCGAAAAATAACTTAAAACCATAATAATTGTGCCAGTTCTCAAATTTATGTCATTGCATCGCAAATTCCATTTGAAGAAATTTCCGATACATTTTTGGATAATTTTATGGTTTTAAGTTATTTTTCGGGTGTAACTACAATGATATGCTAAAAATAATGGTGTATCGCAGATTTAAAATTTAAAATCCCGAAAACGGTTGAGTTTAGGGAGATGAAAGAAGTATACCTTTTTTTTTAAGTAAAACTAATAGGAGAATAAAAATTTTATTGTCAAAATTGTACAGAGTGAGGCATAAAAAAAATTGAACGTAATAAATGAGTGCTGAAAGGCGTATGTGGCGCCCTCTGGGCAATACATAATTTTTGGTAGGGAATTTAGTTTTCTCGACCCAAAAAACCTCCACATACCAAATTTCATGTTGTTATTTCATACCTGTCAGGAAATATTCAATAATAAATAAGAAAAAGTTTAACTTTACCACCCTGTATCTTTCTTAATATCAACATTTTATTAAAGTAAGTTCGGTTAAATCGTAATATTTTAAAGTGTACTGTGTCTACTGTTTCTTTTTGTACAATTACTTAAGGACCACCCTGTATATATATATATATATATATATATATATATATATATATATATATATATATATATATATATATATATATATATATATATATATATATATATATATATCAAGCAGTGATTCTTGAGGATGCAGTCTATTTTGGCCCACAAGACAAAGAAAACTCTTTGACTTACTGTCAAGCTTTCGAATTTATTTTAATTCTTTTTCAAGACATCTGTTGAGAAAAATATACAATTATAAAAATTATGTAGGTACTTACAATTTTCTTAATTACTTACTAGTCATGAGATTACATTGAAAAAATTTGAAACTTTAATAAAATTTATTAAAAATGCATAATTGTCCTTTTACTAAAGTTTCAAATTTTTTCAATGTAATCTCATGACTAGTAAGTAATTAAGAAAATTGTAAGTACCTACATAATTTTTATAATTGTATATTTTTGTCAACAGATGTCTTGAAAAAGAATTAAAATAAATTCGAAAGCTTGACAGTAAGTCAAAGAGTTTTCTTTGTCTTGTGGGCCAAAATAGACTGCATCCTCAAGAATCACTGCTTGATATTTGAATATACAGTCAAGAATACCATAATCTTATATATATATATATATATATATATATATATATATACATCCCGCTATCATTATGTCATCTTTTCATGTTGCAGTCATTTGGCATCACTAAGAAATACTATCATTTTCGAATTTTAATTCGTGTATGTTTGTTGAGCGCATTTTTTAATGCCCTGTATCGTTCTCAGTTTTCTAAAATTTTGATTTTAAAAATTTAAATTATATACAAAAATTTTTACACTTCACAGCCATTTTGACTTCCACCACATAAAAATGTGTATTTGCGGTGTATTTGCCGTCAATCGATGTTGCCACGAGTTAAAAATATCGAGCGTTTGAGGCCAGGTAGAAAAGGTATATTATGAACTATATAAAAGGTGGGTTCTTTACCTGTTCGGCTGGTAAGGGTCCAAATATTTTATGAGTTGAATTGTGTTTATTTTATTTCATCTGTTAAATTATAATTTTCTCATAACGACTTAAAATATTTGTTTGAAAAATTAATTTTGTGTCATTCCATTTCAAATCACTCAATTTTGGAGCAAAAAAAATTTGGACCTCCGATTTGTCTGAAAATTAGTATATAGCTTCTGCGGGACGTAAAAATAAGATATTTAAGGTCAAAAAATCTTCTTCTTCTTTTTTTCTCAAAATGTTATTTTATTCGATTTTACAGTGATTTGGTGTTTATTTATACAAATTTCCATTTTCTCTCGTAAAGTATCAATGGAAAACATAATATTTTAATAGAAGGGACTCAAAAATGTCATTATATGGCATTATAACAAGTTACTTTGATTCAAAACAAGCTTTTGATCAAATTTTATAGTGTAGAAAACGTTAAAATACCGTTTTTTTTACATTTTTCTCCATTCCCAAAATGCATCATAATCGATTTGGCTGAAAATTTGCCCACAGATAGACAAAACATAGGACTTTAAGTGGTCATAAGGATTTGAATTATATTACAATACCCAAAAAGTTACATGCAATATTATAGTCAAAATATAGGCGTCTACTGTAAGTAAAATTAACTCGAAAATATCGACCTCACGACAAAAATTTTTAAAAAGAAATTGTAATAATTGTAAATACGATTTATTTGGAACAATTTCAGTTCCTTCCATTTTTGTCGAAAAGTTAAAAATGGCGGAGATATTGAGCAAAACAGGTTCTCCTTTAAAATCAAGATGGCCGCTAACGTAACGGAGGAATTCATTCGCGATTTTAAATTTAGGCTACTATTGACTCCCCTAAAGATCAGAAAAATAAATTTTTGTGCAGCTTGGCATTCAAGGTCAAATGCTATCCCGACTGGACTAATATATACTTTTGAGTATGATATTACTGCATGTAACTTTTTTGGTATTGTAATATAATTCAAATCCTTCTAACCACTTAAAGTCCTATCTTTTAGCTATCTGCGGGCAAATTTTTAGCCAAATCGATGATGATGTATTTTGGGAATGGAGGAAAATGTAAAAAACGGTATTTTAGCGTTTTTTACACTATAAAATTTGATCAAAATCTTGTTTTGATTCAAAATAACTTGTTATAATGCCATATAATGACATTTTTGAGTCATTTCTATTAAAATATTATGTTTTTCATTGATACTTTACGACAGAAAATGCAAATTTGTTTAAATAAACACCAAATCACTGTAAAATCGCATAAAATAACATTTTGAGAAAAAAAGAAGAAAAAGATTTTTTCACCTTAAATATCTTCTTTTTACGTCCCGCAGAAGCTATATACCAATTTTCAGACAAATCGGAGATCCAAATTTTTTTGCCTGAGTGATTTGACATGGAATGTACCTTTTACATTTTCATTTAATTTACTTACGGTTTTTGTTCAGAATTTTGAAGAAACGCTTGGTTTGACATAAAATTTGGGACACGCATAGCTAATATGTTAAAGAAAAAAAGTGATATTGTGCCGATATGTGCTTTTGATCTGGAGGTGAGTTTCGTCCGTTATCGGGGATGAAAACAAATACGTTCAAATAAGTCCGGAATTGGATAAACTGACTAATTCTAAGCAACTTCTATTTTATAGAGTTTTTCACTAAGTCAATACTTTTAGAGATATTTGCGAGTGAATATGTTCATTTTTCAACAAAAAAAAACACGTTTTTAGACGGTTTTTCGCAAATAACTCAAAAAGTAGGTACCTACTTTATTGAAAAAAAAATAGCAAATAGCAAATATAGCTTATAGAAAAGTGAAAAAATGGTATATGTGTCAGGTCTGTAGACCCAGTAGAAGCAGAGTTATTGCTAAGCTTTGTTTTAAAACCAAGAGGAGTAGGTAAACTAACCCTAATAGCACACGACGTCCTCTGGACGTCCAAAATAGGTCCATTTTTGGTCCTAACGTCCATGGACGTTCTTTGGACGTCCGGCGTTGGACGTCCTTCGGTGGACTAAATATGTACGTCCTTCGGACGTCCGACGTTGGACGTCCTTCGGTGGACTAAATATGTACGTCCTTCGGACGTCCGATGTTGGACGTTCTTCGGGTGGAATAAATATGAACGTCCTTTGGACGTCCGTACTGGACGAAATACGGACGTTTGCTGATCGTCCATATTCGACATATTATAGGAATTACGGGATAAAATAGCAAAATAATTCAATAAAATATTAACTTAATTATGTTAATAAAATAGTTTACATCGAAAAGATAATTATATTTAATTCAAAATTGCACAGTTTAATATTCTAAACATGTTTTTGTTTTTTTTTTTGTAAAGTGTGAAAATCTTATTTGTAAATTATTAGAATAGAATAGAATAGAAATATGCTTTATTGTCACTGAAAATTATACAATTTTATGGACAAAGCTTAACATAGATTCACGAAAAAGATATACATAACAATAACAATAACAAATACAATTTTATAAAATTAGATAAATCGTCAATAAAAAAAAATATATAAACAAGTTAAAAAAAAGTGAAGTAAAAAAACAAAAACCAATATATTGCAAAATTACTATAAATTGCAAAATTGAACCTACAACATAATATAATAAAACACAAACAAAGGAACTAATAAGTTTAAGCTGCTGTATGTGACACCCAAATATAGATAAATACACTTTAGTTACTTGTACATTACTGTGATTTCTTAGTTAGTCATTAAGAAACTCTTCTACTGAATAATATGGTCTTTTAGATAAATGAGCTTTTGTCATTTTACGGAACTTGAGAAAGGATGTTGCAGATTTAAGTTGTAAAGGGAGATGGTTGTATAGTTTTTTTGCGGAATATAGTATAGATTTCTTTACTAACTCAGAAGACGGGATCGGTAAATAGACATCAAAAGTTGAATTTCTGGTGGAGTAGTCATGATGAGGCCTTGCTGGAAAGACATGCATGTGTTTACGAATTAAGCAAACAGTTTCTAAAATATACAAAGATGGAAGGGTTAAAATTTCGTGATCTTTAAAGTAACTTCTGCAATGGGTTGTTCTTCTGAGGCCAAACAGATATCTTATTGCTCTTTTTTGTAATTTGAAAATAACATCAAATTGGGCAGCTGTACTAGACCCCCAAAAAGGAAGACCATATCGAAGATGAGACTCGAATAAAGAAAAATATGTTATTTTAGAAGATGCTAAATTGAGTTCCTTCGAAACAGATCTTATGGCATAGCAGGCCGAGGCGAGTTTCTTACTTAACAAATCGATATGAAGGGACCATTTGAGGTTGCTGTCTAAAAGAATACCAAGAAATTTTACAGAATCAACGGTAGAGATCTGGCTGCTATTCACAAGCAGGGGTTGAAGAGCACCTTTATATGATAATGCTACCGTTTTATCCACGTTAAAGGAGAGTAAATTAGAGTCAGACCAGGTTTTTATCGTAAGAAGATCAGAAGTTATAGTTGCATGAAGAGTTGCAATAGTTGAGTTGCTCCAAGTGATACTGGTATCATCAGCAAAAAGAAAAATTTTTCCATCGATTTTTAAATTAGTGATGTCATTTATAAAGATCAGGAAAAGTAGAGGACCCAATACTGAACCTTGTGGTACTCCACATATAATGTTTTTGAGACTAGAGTCAGTATCATTTGCTCTAACCAATTGTTTCCTATTATCTAAGTAAGATTTAAACCAATTCAAAGAAATACCTCGAATTCCATAGTAATTAAGTTTTTTAATCAAAATGTTGTGATTTACACAATCAAAAGCTTTGGAATAGTCACAGAAAACAGTGGCAGTATAAAGATTATTGTTTAGTGCTTGGTAAACCTCGTGAAGTACAGAAAACATGGCATCAGTTGTACATTTATTAGTTAAGAAGCCGAACTGATTTTGTGATAAAATATTGTTATCAAAGAGAAAGGACATAAGTCGGGTTTTTATGAGCCTCTCAATAATTTTGGAGAGTACCGGTAGTAGGGCAATAGGTCTATAGTTGCAGGCATTAGATTTTTCGCCACCTTTATGAAGAGGAATAATAATGGCTGTCTTTAGGCACTCTGGAAATTTACCGTTTTCAAAGGAATCATTAATTAGTGACACGAGGAGTTCTAACACATTATCTGTGAGATTTGAGAAGATTTTTATAGATAGTCCATCAGTACTACAAGATGATTTGCTTTTGATACTATTGATCGTTTGGATCAATTCAGATTTATAGATTGGTCTTATAAAGAATGAATTCGAGACAATTTCTGAATTAGGGAGATAGGAAATGGGATCTTGTTGAGACTGAATAGTGGATGTTATATTTTTACTCACGTTAATGAAGTATTCGTTTAGATTTTCAGGGTTTGGAAGGGCAAATGTTTGAGCTGCGTGGGTTTTGTTTCGAAGATCGTTTATTATGGACCAAGTTTCTTTTGCAACACTTTTGGAGCTTCCCAGACGATTTTGATAGTAGGCTTTTTTAGCTGATTTGATGAGTTTTAAGTATGTGACTCTGTAATTGGTGATATATTGAGTGACAGAGACGTTGGTAGTAAATTTCTTGATATAAAGTAGTGAACGCATATTTTTTGCTGATATGCGGATACCTTTGGTAGTCCAGGGTTTGCGACGTTTTGGCTTAATCGTAATTAAAGGAAATGCCTTATTGAAGATACAGACAAGCTTCTCCAAAAAATCACTGAAATTATAGTCCACGTCCGTAGAAGGAAAATGCCAGTCAGAAGTTAAACATAAATTTTGAAATTTATGAAAATTCCGAGCGGAAAAAATCCTACCTAAACGTCGGGTTTTCGAGGAGGGTTTGCTGAAGATGTTAAATTTCATATATACTGCTTCATGATCCGATAGTTCCGCATTAATAACTGTAGAGCAAACATCAAGGGGTGAGAAATCGGAGACAATATAATCAATTATGGTAGATGTAGTTTTTGTAATCCTTGTAGGAGAATTAACGTGCATGGAGAGACCATATGATTCAAATATGTTGACCAAGAACATTTGGGTAGCACAAGCAGCAGCATAATTTATGTTGAAGTCTCCGCATATAATTTTTCTGCTTTTGTGAGGCAAGTCATCTAACAAATTTAGCAGGTTCTGAAAAAATAGTTCCACGGAAGAGTCAGGTGATCTATAGATGCAAATAATGTAAAGATTAAGATTTTTATTAAAAACTAAGGAAAATTCAAAGAAGGCTTCATTCAACAAAAAGTCATATTTTGTTATCAGAGAAAAATCATTGTTTGCAGAAAGAATTAGGGTGCCTCCATGAGCTGAGTTTGGACGATCATACCTAGCAATTGTGGTATAATTCTCTACAAAAAAAGGCTCGTTGACTGCAAGCCAGTGTTCTGTAACAGCAACTATCTGGGGAAATCCTAATTCCTCTAGAAACAAAAACAATTCGTCAGTTTTATTTCTTATAGAACGAATATTAATCAGAACCATACTAAAGTTGTCATCACTAAAATTATTCGAGGTTTCTAGTTCCTCAGAACACGTCGTATTATTTAAAAATTTCGTCTTGGAGAGCTAGTGGAATAATAATTTCGGTGACATTCCCTTGATTTTTGCAGGTGAATAATTCTTTCCGAAGTGAGAAAAGACCTAAAAGCAGCAAGATCAGCGTCTACTTCATCTGCACCGATTCCATAAGCATCGTTGAATTCTAGAAGAATTTTTCTTAGATCTTCATTCTTAGTCGGAAGTCCTTCGGAAGCCAGAAAGAGTTTAACACTTGTGTTGGTATACCCATCATAAAATACTGATGCAGGTTGGTCGTGTAGAAAAGCAAGATGAATTTTAATGGCCTTCAAGATATCCGGTTCCCTTAATCTGGCTAAAAGATATCGACTATTCGAGTTATTGGTCAATCTAACTCTTGGTGGGGTCAAAGGATCCAGATTTATCGATGGTTCTAAAGTATCCTTCTTAATGAAATTAATATGAGAACGGAAAGGATCTTTAGATTTGCACATTGCAATGGCCTGCTTGTCTGTCAGTATATTTGTGGTATCAACTTCATTCTTGTTGTTACTTGGAATGGTAATTGGATTTTCCAAGTTAACCGTGCTTCTGATGTTCTTCTGATTTATATCTGTCTCAGATGAAGTCGTTGGTTCGGAGTATAAGGATTCTGTAGACCACTTAACGTTTACACCCGGTGGCCAAATTTCTTTATTAAATAATAAGTCAATAGATGTTTTAGACTTAATACCTATTTTGAATGAGGAGCCAGTATCTGAGTTGGCATCTTTAAGGAGGGCGTAACATCTTATAAATTCCTTGATACCTAGCTTCTCTTTAATGTAATGAACTACTTGTATAGGTGTGTATATTGGGGCTAAGTTGCTAATGACGACAAAGTGACATTTATCTTGTGCAATTTTTGTTTTTTTGACTGTACTGGTTTCAAAATGCTGGGTGTCTTCAGTTTGGGTACTTGAAGTGGCATATACTATGTTTTTCTTCGATACCTCTTTCTTCGTTGGTATAGTAGGTAGTTTGTTGGAAAGATTACACATTTGATTAGATATTTCACTGATGTGTGAAGAGAGCCTCTCTAATCCCAACTTTATCTCAGATGAATGTGTATCTTGGACTTGTATTTTAATCGTGTCATTTGAACAGCCGAAAAAAACTGACGATATATTGAAAATATCTTGTTCCATCTGCCTTATGGATTTTAAAAGATACTCAGGATTTAACAAGTTATTTAATTTATGAATCTCGTCAATTTTTTTTGTAAGATAGTCTAATTTGTCGTCATTTTTTGCTAATAAATCATATGTCTCTATAAATACAGGCAAATTATCTGTGAGTTTTTTAGTAACTTGAAGTAAGGCGTCAAAGTTCTCTTGTGGTATTTGATTTTTTGTTAAATTTGTTACTTTTTCATTTAAACATCTGAGGCTAGGTGAATCACATAATGTACAGAAATATTTTAAATGGGCATTTTTTGGATCTAGTAGAGTTTTTGAGACGGTTTTATTGAGACCAGAACACTTGAGACAAAAATATCGTCTACAGTCCCCATGACAACGTATCTTATATTTGTCGTTTTCGGAAAATTCAATCAAGCAAATATCACAATTGTAGATCATGGTGGTCAAGGTTAAGCAATATTTAATTGGGTCGTTGAATGTTAAAAAAGTAAACAAAATGTAGAATAGTCAAACAAATCTGGTAACACTTACAACGAGTTTAGTTACACAACACTCCAAAACAATAACAAAAACACTTAAACAAATTTGAGTAAGTCGGTCGTGATGACAACCAAAACAAAACACAACTGGTCACATCGACGACTGAAAACGAACTGATTCGTATTTCGTATTCGTATTTGTTACAATGTTTTATTATTCTAGTTACCAAGATGACATAAGTTTGCTAATTAATTCTAGTAAGCAAAAATATAATTTTTATCAATGTATCTGTACTAAAAATGAATCTTAAGAGCATCTTTTTGAAGTTGAATATACGTGGCCGTGCCCAAAATAGGTCCAGTCTTAGTCCTAATGTCTATGGACTATAAATGGATGTCCTTTGGACGTCCGACGTTGGACGTACTTCGGGTGGAATAAATATGAATACGGTGGACTAAATATATACGTCCTTCGGACTTCCGATGGTGGACGTCCGATGGTGGAATAAATACGAACGTCCTTTGGACGTCCATACTGGACGAAATACGGACTTTTTGTGGACGTCTGAAAATCACCCCCACTACTTGGTTCCTCTGTTCACAAAACTATAACGATAGGCGATAGATTTTCGATTCACCCACCGATACCGATATCAGTTCGAAGTTGGAGAGTTGATCTCTCAGTCGTTGTCGTCGTTAGGGCTCCCGCGTAGAGTTTTATTCATTAACCACTGATTTTCATAATGTAAGAAATTATATTATATATGAATTAAAGTATAATATACTTATACATATACTATATATTACGTAAAACTATGAAGACGCTGTTTCACAATATAACACAGAGTCCGACCGCCTCATCGGGCCATTTAGAGCATCAATGCATAAGCCCATCCAATGGATTATTATGTGCCCCTTTGACATAGGCGCACAACATTTTAATCTACCACCCTGAGGATTCCTGCTCCTGGAGTTTTTCTGAAGTGCCGAAACAGTCTATGTTCCTGATTCCTCGATCAGATGAGGAGTTTTCGGAGCCATCAACCCCAGACAGCTACTGGAGCTCCACGTTGCAGCCAGTCACTTCTTGGTAAGTGAACGCCAAAGAGGAAGCACTCAGACTCTGCTGCTACCACCGTCTGGACATAGCCTATCGATCCCTGATGGCCTAGAGGACAAACTCACCGAGAATGATGGAAAAAACCACCAGCCAGGACAACTGGTATCCAAACATTGGTATTATTTACGTTTTTTATTACATTTGCATATTTTTTCATGCTCTTTGATATATATTTCTTATTCTTTCTGGTATATTTTTCATACATTTTTCAATCTTATGGATGTTTGGTAAAAAATAGGCCATAGCTTAACCTTGGATTACTGAGCTTAAAATAGGTCGATTTAAGCTAACTTACTTTAGTACGAAAGATGATAATAACCGAAATACAGGGTGTCAAATTTAAACTTTTATTTTATTCTTGATTATTTCCTGGGCAATACATCAATTTTGGTGTTGAATTTAGATTTCTTGTCCCAAAAAAACCCCGCTTACCAAATTTCGTGATATTATCCCATGTTTGTTAGGAAATATTCAAGAATAAATAAAATAAAAGTTTAAATTTGACACCTTGTATTTCGATTATTATCAACTTTAGTACTAACGTAAGTTAACTTAAATCGACCTATTTTACCCTCCGAAATCTAAGGTTAATCTATGGCCTATTCTTTACCAAACACTCTGTATAAGTACATATTTGTATTCTAGCCAATCTTTTTGATTTTCTATAAAGTATAGACTTCCTTGAATTTTGAATTACAATTGTTAAAGGAAAGTTTCGCTACCGCGGTCGCCTTTTGTTCGTCTTAACTTATTACCTCTACCCATAAAGTTCTTTTGTCAAACAGATTGGGTTGGTTATTGTACCTAGTAAGCAAAAAGTATTTATCTCAGTATTTTATAATCTATTTATAATATTGAATTATCTAAAGACAGAAAGCGAAGGCGGATGAAAAAAAATTAGACAAAAGTTGAATGATTATTATAATATTATAATATAATATTACACTATACAGTGAGCACGTAAAGGTTGGAATAAATTCATTTTCTCGAGAATGGACGATTTTGCAAAAAAATCCTGAAACATGTCAATTTTTATTTTTAAATTACGACTTTTTGGCATATATATTATACTAGTGACGTCACCCATCTGGGCGTGATGACGTCATCGATGAATTTTTTAAATGAAAATAGGGATCGTATAATAGCTCATTTGAAAGGTAATTCAATTCTCTATTCAGTAATATAAACATTAACATAATTATCTATACAGGGTGTCCAAAAAAAATTTTTTTGAATTAATTTAATTGACATAAAAAGAAGAATGTGCGTAATTTATTTAATTCAAAATACATTTTACTGCTATCAGAAGACAACAAAAAATGTTTATTTGGCAAATAAATATTGTTTTTTGCTTAAATTCAATATTAAAGCAGCCACCCACCAGCCTCGTGACAGTTTGAATATTTAATTTAAGCGAAAAGCCATGAATATTTTTCAAATAAACATTTTTTTGTTTTCTGAGAGCAGTAAAATGTATTTTGAATTAAATAAATTACATACATTCTTCTTTCCATGTCAATTAATTTAATCAAAAAAAAATTTTTGGACACCCTGTATAAATAATTATGTTAATGTTTATATTACTGAATAGAGAATTGAATTACCTTTCAAATAAGCTATCACACGACTCCTATTCTCATTTAAAAAAATCATCGATGACGTCATAACGCCCAGATGGGTGACGTCACTAGTATGATATATATGCCAAAAAGTCGTAATTTAAAAACAAAAATTGACCTGTTTCGGGATTTTTCTCCAAAATCCTCCATTCTCAAAAAAAATGAATTTATTCCAACCTTTACGTGCTCTCTGTATAATAAGTATACATAGATAGAATATCTTCTTTTTAAGAAATTATCCATTATCTCCAAATGAGCAAGGTGTCGATTTGAAATAATATGTATATGTATAATATAGAGCCCATTACGCACCACCTTAAAAATTGAGCATTTTTGATGTCTCGAATTTCCTAAACCAGTTGTCCCATCTAAGTGATTTTTTTTATAATATTATAGCCTAGGCTATAGGTTACCTCCTTAAGCTTGTCATGCACGGGGAGCTATATACTGTAATATATATTATATCACATCGCTCTCTATAGTAATGAGTGAGCCTGCACACACGGAACCATTAGTTCCGTGTCTCCAGGCTCACTCATTTCTATAGGGAGTGATATGATATAATATACATAATATATTACAGTATAGCTCCCCGTTCATGACAAGCTTAAGGAGGTAACCTGTAGCCTAGGCTGTAATATTATAAAAAAAATCACTGAGATTGGACAACAGGTTTAGGAAATTCGAGACATCAAAAATGCATCATTTTAAGGTGGTGCGTTAATTTCTTAGAGAAGTGTAATTGTAATTTAATGTAAATAATGTAATATCCAATAATTGTAATTTAATATAAGATGTAATATAAGTTCCTTAAAAATTGTATTTTTTATTTCCCACAATACATTCTCCACAGGTCTAAATATCGTCGCTAGACGTCCACCGAACGTCCTCTCAGGACGTTAGATGGACGTTCGGCAGCACGACATTGGACCAAACTGGGACGTCCTATGAAGGTCCAATTGACGTCCACCGAACGTCCCCTCGGACTTTAGGTGGACGTCCATTGGACGTTAGATGGACGTCCATTGGACGTTTGGCAACGAGGCATTTGGACCAAACTAGGACGTCCTGTTAAGGTCCAATTTACGTCCCCTAGGACGTCCGATTAAGGTCCAATTTACGTCCGATTAAGGTCCAATTTACGTTCGATTAACGTCCAATTTACGTCCGATTAAGGTCCAATTTAGGTCCCCTCGGACGTTAGGTGGACGTCCATTGGACATTTGGCAATGTGGCTTTGGACCAAACTAGGACGTCCTGTTAAGGTCCAATTTACGTCCCGTAGGACGTCCGATTAAGGTCCAATTTACGTCCGATTAAAGTCCAATTTACGTCCCCTCGGACCTTAGATGGACGTCCAATGGACGTTCGGTAGCGCGACATTTTGACCAAAATAGGACGTATAAAGGACGTTCCTCGGACGTAAACGGACGTCCTTAAAGTCCGTAAAGGACGTCCTATGGACGTCCATTGGACGTCCTTGTGCTATTAGGGTAAAAAGACAGATTCACACCCAAGAAAGTCACTAGAAATATCTTCAGATACATCTTCTTTTTTGGTTGATCATATCGGCCTTTGACGGTAATATTGACTAAAAATCTAAAAATAAAAGGAATAACGCAGAAAATGCAAAAATCGCTGATAAAATAAATAAACTAACCTATGAAATGCCAATAGTGTTAAAATTTTATAAATGTCATTATTGTCAAAATTTGATATGAGTAAAATTTCCTGAGGTTGTACCAATTACAAACAAGGTTTACGGCGCGGGAAATTTGAATTACTCCTCTTGGTTTAAAAACAGACTATAGTGAAAAATAAGCTCTTATATGTCAAATTCCAAATCGAATATTTTAACGTGAAATAAAAAAAATGAAACACTTTTCTGGGAAAACTTATTACAACTTTTTTAAAGTGTTTAAGAAAACGTTTATTTTTATTTTTTTAAAAAGTTTCTAGCAGCAAGAGTAAGCAAGTTACGCTCAAAATACAGTTGTTCCTTATTTTTTGGTTAAAAATATCGTAAAAATCTCCCTCTAATTAACAGCCCAAATGGAATTAATCGTTACCACTTCACAAGTAACTTTATGTATTGTTTGTGTTTGTAAGTTTCATCAGTTCAAAGTGCTTATTTGTGAAAAAATTTGGTTTTAAAGTAAATTTTAAATCTTTAATTTTGAAAAAAAAGACTTTTTTCAAAATAACTTTAAAATTATTAGTGATACCAAATATCTTAAAGAGTAAAAAATGTAGGTTTTGCTTTTTTAAATATTTGGGATTTTTTGATTTTCTGGAGGACAAAACTTGGTTAAGATATGGCTGTTTAAAATTTGCATATACATACTCGTGACTAGTGATTCGTTCGAGCCCTTTCAACAAAACCCCTTTCAAAAATAAGCATTTTTAACCAATGCAACTTACAGATCATATACAGGGTGTCCCCGAAAATAGTGCGTTCCTTAAAGGTATAGATAGAAAGCACAATGTAGAGCAAAAAATTCTTATAATATTTTCAGCCGTTTAAAACTTTTATAGAACAAAATTTGCTTAGAATTAAAATTAGTCAGTTTATCCACTCCCGGACTTATTTTGAACGTATGTTTTTTCACCCCCAAGAAGGGGTGAAAGTCACATCCAGGACAAGAGAACAGATCGGCATAATCTCATTTTTTTCTTTGGCATTTTAGCTACGTGTGTGCCAAATTTCATGTCAATCCAAGCGGTTCTTTAAAATCTGGAGGTTTTGCGATATTTTACCGTGAGTGAATGGAATGTTGACGTTGTCACTTTTAGATAAGAAGTCATTATCACAATAACATAGTCAGGTTAACTGAATTATATAATTATTGTTTTTATTATTAAATGTGAAAACCTAGAATTATCCATGTCTGTCCGTCAATAAACACAACTCCTCTGTTAGTAGGACAGAAAGAATGACAAATAAGGTGTCAAATGAAAGCCTATAACCAAAATATGATATTACATGTGAGAAGTTTGACCTCGGACTGGCGGTTCCAGAGTTGCAACCGAAAGTACTGTTTTAAATTCGTCGAAATAGTACATACTATTATTCAACGCGACTAAGAAAGACCAGAACAAATACATACTTCCGGTTTCATGCCTGTCTGTTCGTCCATGTCTGTCGGTGAACAAAATTCATCCGTCATATCAACTGACAAAAAGTTACAGGAAGAGTTCAAATATCGACTGCCGGTTCAACTTCCGGTCACTTTGGGTGAAAAATTAGAACTTACGATGTCCAATTGCTTGTTACAATTTTTTTATAAGTGTTCTACTCTATCTATTCTGACTTTTTCTATAACTTACTTAGATCACATATAATTTAATACAGTTTTGATGTCAGGGGCTTCAAAATTTATGTGGTGAGTTCCGGTATGTGATGAATGAAAAACGACTCCATAAGCAGAAGAAAAAAGTGTTCTTTAAAGTGTTCTCAAGACCTAAGACAATACATCGACTCACAAGAGCGTTGTCACAGTAGCAAAAATTCGAGTTGGGGTTCGAATTACTTTCTCATGCGGCTTACTCTCCTGACTTGGCCCCCTCCGATTATTAAGTGTTCCCAAATCTGAAGAAATGACTCGTAAATAAAAAAATCAGCTGAGATAATTGAAGAAAAAAATAACTATTTTTCAGAGCTTTCAGAATCGTATTATGCGCACGGCATCGACATAAAAAATTTGTAAAACCGTTAAAATCGCTGTATTGAACATATTGAATAAAATTAAAGAATTTTCATGAAAACATGTTTTTCTTGAAAATATGTCTACTTTTATAGGACGCACTTCAGCAGTTCATAAAAAAAGCTTACAGACTTTCTAATGCTTTATGCTAAGTAGAAAAAATAACAAAAAATTTATTACTCATGAAGAAGATCAAGCAGCTAAATTTAAAGTAAAATCATTAGATGGCATATAAATAGATATGGAATAATGGAATAGAAGTTGATATCCACTTCTGAACCCACCTCAGAAGAAGTGGACGAAATAGAGTAATTGGGAGTCCTTCAAAGGTCACCTGAGCACTCAGAACCTAGTACCAGTGCATGCAGCTGCGATAATATTAAAGAGAAATCCGACAAAAGAATTGAGAGGGAACTCTGGACCAAATATCAAAAACCAGTGTAACCTAACACTTCCAGCTTCATATTAATAATAGAAAATCACCGAAAGACAAATATGTAATGTAAAGAATTAATATCTCAATATTCCGGTCTACTAAACAATAACGACTGGAAAAACATTAAAGTCTTTATTCAAGTCGTATATTAAAAAAATAGAGAAAAAAAGTAGAGTAATAAATGGATAATTAAAAATTGCGAGAAACAGTGCAAGAAAATGATTTAATAGACCCGAAGACAAAACAAAAATTAATGTGCTAAATAAAAGTATTGATTCGTTACTGCAGAACTAGAACTGTTATATGGAGCTATACTAGTCTGGATCGGTGTAAATTAAATGAGAAAGAAAATAATATAATAAACACACTTTAAGAGCAGATAGAGAAAATATATGGATTATCAGAAGGTTCAAACGGCAGAATTATCAACGATAAACAAGAAACAGTCAACGAGATAATGATTCTGGACCAACTGTTTTATTATAATAAGGGGTACGGAATTTTCGTTTTTACGAAATAGATGCGAATTTCGGCGAAATTTTGAACATAAATGCGATAAATGTGAAATATGGAGTTTTTGTTTATTTCCGCGAAATACCTGCAGGTGCCCAACTCGCCCGTAAATAAGTAGGTAGTTACGTAGTAAATAAGGCATGGAAAGATTTTACGGAAAGTTTTCTATTGTACATAGTTTTTGAAAGGTTGTTTATTTTTCTAACACGTGTTGAAACAGAAGGAACTTTCATTGTTCATCATTAAATAGATAAAGATAAGATAAGGAATTGATATTTTTCAATGTTGATTCTTTGAGAAATATAAATAATTCGACTGTTGTTATCTGCATTTCGGTCTTTTGTATTGGTAAAAATCTAAGTAGGAATAAAAGTCGGCTAATTCTTATTTTCTAAACATATAAATTAGTCAAACATGACAATCAGTGCTCATTCCGTCAATTTTTATTAAGAACATGGTCTATCAAAAAAGTTTTCTTAGTAACATAAAGTTACTTAAAGTATCCCCTAAAATGGGACGCCCTAAAACAATTTTGAGTGATCGAGTCAAAGAATTTGCAACAGATGACCTATATCTGTGTGACACAAGACACAATTGCTACACAGTGCAGTTTTCCGTCATTTGCTAAAGCAGCATTACAGAGCATTTGGAGTCCAACGAACAGCGTAGACGCAGAACGATTCTTCAGCACATATAATATTGTAGTGACAGATCGAAAAACAGCTCTTAAAGAGTCGAATGTCGAAATTACAACGATGTTAGCTTTTAATTAATGTTTTCTGTTGTTTTACTCGTAGTTAAAAATAAATGCGAAATTTTGTAATTATAAAAAAAGTAAATGCGAAATTCATGTTTTTGTTTGCGAAAATTCCGTACCCCTAATTATAATTAGTTATAAAATAGCTTCAATGGGAAAAAGCTGTAAGCTTAGACCAAACACCAGTAGGGGGCATCCAATTAATTGAGGAAAAAAATTAAATTTATAACAATATTCACTTCATTTACTGAAAAGGCATTGTCCCGCAAGAATGGTTGAAATCACAATTAATAGCCCTACAAAAAGACAAGCGCTTAAAAGTGATAAGACCATTGAACAATAAGCATGTAAGCTACCTTTTAAACACATTCTCAAAAATTATCCATAACACAAGGATTGTTAGGAAATTCTTTTATAGACTTCAGGCAACAAATTCTCCCTGATCATGTTTAAAAAATGTACGGAATGTACTAAATAAAAAAATATATTTTTATCATTTAAAAATATATACCCTTATACTATAACATAATTCTAACGTTGAATATATAATGCTTTCCTGTGGAGTATACAAAGGATGGTCTTGTTTTTCCCGCACGCTGACCTGTTTAGTCTTCTTTGTCGTTTAATTCGTTAAATTCTATCCTCTTATGTCACGGCTTCAGGAAGCAGTGGATATATGCAGTGAACGGGAGGCCTATGTCGAACAGTGACCGAACGGAGCCTTTTTGCGTTTATCATGTAGAGAAGTCACTTGTCAAAAACTGGACCTATGTAATCGTATTCAATTTGTTAAATACTGTCACATAATATGTCATGCACCTCTGTGCGTTAATCCATTTTATTTCTACAATTTTAAGGTGCTATTACATGCCGCCATTTTGATTTGTCTACAGTCGCATTCTGCCCGTTAAATCCCATCGTTTGAGGCGCTGTACGTCACGATTGGATCAATTGTAGCGAAGCTGCATGACTAAGGCCCTTTTAACATGTTGCTGTATTTGATTTTTCTGTGCCATTTTATATTATTTGTCAAATACTATTATTTGAGGTGCTGTACATCACGATTGGACCAATAGGACCGTAGATACAAGACTAAGGCCCTTTTGACATGCTGCTGTATTTGATTTTTCTATGTCATTGTATTCTATTTGACAAATCCAGTTATTTGAGGTGCTGTACTCCACGATTGGACCAATAGGAGCGAAGATACGTAAATAAGGCCCTTTTAGCATGTTGCTGTAATTGATTATTCTGTGCCATTGTATTCTGTTCGTTTAACCCTATCATTTGAGTTGCTGTATGTCACGATTGGACCAATAGGACCGAAGATACATAACAAAGGCCCTTTTGACTTGTTGCTGTATTTGATTTGTTTGTGTCAAATTTGATTCTATTTATGAAGTCCTATTATTTAAGATGCTGTACGTCACGATTGGACTAATAGGACCGAAGATACGCTACTAAGGCCCTTTTGACATGCTGTTGTATTTGATTTTTCTATGTCATTGTATTCTGTTTGTCAAATCCTATCATTTGAGGTGCTATACATCACGATTGGACTAACAGGACCGAAGATACATAACTAAGGCCTTTTTGACATGCTGCTGTGTTTTGATTTTTCTGTGTCATTGTCTTCTATGATGCCTAAGGCATGTCTATGATATGCCTTATTTTTAAACAAAACAAGTAATTGGACTTCGTAAGTCCTAGGTTTTCACCCAAAGTAATCGAAAGTAGAACTGGAAGACGATATTTGAATTTTACGTGTAACTTTGCGTGGATTGATATACGAATTTACTAATTTTGAGTCATTTTTACTAAACTTTGACATTTGTCACCTCATTTGTAATTCTACCCGGTATAATGGCGGAGGAGTTATATTGGCGGTCGTACGAACCGACAGAAAGGTTGCCTAGGTCAAATATCTCACCTTTAGTACCATCCTTGGATTATAAGCTTTCATTTGACACCTCATTTGTCATTCTACCTGGTATAATGATCGAGGAGTTATATTCGCGGTCGGACAGACCGACGGACAGACCGCCAAGGTCAAATATCTCACCTTTAGTACCATCCTTGGATTATCAGCTTTCATTTGACACCTTATTTGTCATTCTACCTGGTATAATGACGGAGGAGTTATATTCCCGGTCGTACGGACCGACGGAAGGACAGCCTGGGTCAAATATCTCACCTTTAGTACCATCGTTGGATTATAATCTTTTATTTGACACCTCATTTATCATTCAAGCTGGTATAATAATGGAGGAGTTATATTCGCGGTCGGAGGGGCCGACGCACAGACCGCCTAAGTCAAATATGTCACCTTTAGTACCATCCTTGGATTATAAGCTTTCATTTGACACCTCATTTGTAATTCTACCTGGTATAATGATCGAGGAGTTATATTCGCGGTCGGACAGACCGACGGACAGACCGCCAAGGTCAAATATCTCACCTTTATTACCATCCTTGGATTATCAGCCTTCATTTGACACCTCATTTGTCATTCTACCTGGTATAATGACGGAGAAGTTATATTCGCGGTCGTACGGACCGACGGAAAGACAGCGTAGGTCAAATATCTCACCTTTAGTACCATCCTTGGATTATAATCTTTTATTTGACACCTCATTTATCATTCAAGCTGGTATAATAATGGAGGAGTTATATTCGAGGTCGGAGGGGCCGACGCACAGACCGCCTAAGTAAAATATGTCACCTTTAGTACCATCCTTGAATTATAAGCTTTCATTTGACACCTCATTTGTCATTCTACCTGGTATAATGATCGAGGAGTTATATTCGCGGTCGCACAGACCGACGGAAAGACAGCCTAGGTCAAATATCTCACCTTTAGTACCATCCTTGGATTATAGTCTTTTATTTGACACCTCATTTATCATTCAAGCTGATATAATAATGGAGGAGTTATATTCGCGGTCGGAGGGGCCGACGCACAGACCGCCTAAGTAAAATATGTCACCTTTAGTACCATCCTTGAATTATAAGCTTTCATTTGACACCTTATTTGTCATTCTACCTGGTATAATGACGGAGGAGTTATATTCCCGGTCGTACGGACCGACGGACAGACCGCCTAGGTCGAATATCTCACCTTAAGTACCATCCTTGGATCATAAGCTTTCATCTGACACCTCATTTATCATTCAAGCTGGTATAATGATGGAGGAGTTATATTCGCGGTCGGACAGACCGCCAAGGTCAAATATCTCACCTTTAGTACCATCCTTGGATTATCAGCTTTCATTTGACACCTCATTTGTCATTCTACCTGGTATAACGACAAAGAAGTTATATTCGCGGTCGTACGGACCGAAGGAAAGACAGCCTAGGTCAAATATCTCACCTTTAGTACCATCCTTGGATCATAAGCTTTCATCTGACACCTCATTTATCATTCAAGCTGGTATAATGATGGAGGAGTTATATTCGCGGTCGTACGAACCGACGGAAAGACAGCCTAGGTCAAATATCTCACCTTTAGTACCATCCTTGGATTATAAGCTTTCATTTGACACCTCATTTGTCATTCTACCTGGTATAATGATCGAGGAGTTATATTCGCGGTCGGACAGACCGACGGACAGACAGCCAAGGTCAAATATCTCACCTTTAGTACCATCCTTGGATTATCAGCTTTCATTTGACACCTCATTTGTCATACTATCTAGTATAATGACGGAGAAGTTATATTCGCGGTCGTACGGACGACGGAAAGACATCATAGGTCAAATATCTCACCTTTAGTACCATCCTTGGATTATAATCTTTTATTTGACACCTCATTTATCATTCAAGCTGGTAGTTATATTCGCGGTCGGAGGGGCCGACGCACAGACCGCGTAAGTCAAATATGTCAACTTTAGTACCATCCTTGGATTATAAGCTTTCATTTGACACCTCATTTGTCATTCTACCTGGTATAATGACGGAGGAGTTATATTCGCGGTCGTACGGACCGACGAAAAAACAGCCTAGGTCAAATATCTCACCTTTAGTACCATCCTTGGATTATAAGCTTTCATTTGACACCTCATTTGTCATTCTACCTGGTATAATGATGGAGGAATTATATTCGCGGTCGGACAGACCGACAAACAGACCGCCAAGGTCAAATATCTCACCTTTAGTACCATCCTTGGATTATAAGCTTTCATTTGACACCTCATTTGTCATTCTACCTGGTATAATGATGGAGGAATTATATTCGCGGTCGGACAGACCGACAAACAGACCGCCAAGGTCAAATATCTCACCTTTAGTACCATCCTTGGATTATCAGCTTTCAGTTGACACCTCATTTGTCATTCTAGCTGGTATGTTGACGGAGGAGTTGTGATTACAGACAGACGGACGGACAGACGGACGTGGATAATACAAAGTTTTCACATTTTTTCAAAATTGGGTGAAAACAACATGATGCCAGAATGATTTGTTGATGAAAATAATATATACATTTTCAAATTGCCTATTTTTCGGTGTGGATAATATTATATTCAACATTGATGCCAAATTTCTGATGCCAAAATGATTGATAATGAAAGTGGGATATACGTTTTCATGTATATAGCGGCAGCGACAAAACGGTAAAACACTGAACTAAATGTATATAATATTTTCACTGTACCATCATTTTGGACTCAAACATTTTATGGAATAAACTTATATAACTTAGTAAGGGATAAACAAAGAAAGCTGATATATTAAAGTAACATCAAGAAATCAAATCTCTAACTACCGAGTTGATTAGACTTCTGGTAACAAGTGCAGAAAAAAAGTTATTAAGGTAGTGTAAAGTGGCATCGATATACAGATGCCACTTTGCAAGACGATGCCAAATCGATGGTAAATGCATAATGTATCGATGCCAAATTGATAGTAGGATGTATATAGATATATATATATATATATATATATATATATATATATATATATATATATATATATATATTGATGTGATCTTTATTATTGATATGAGATAATATTCTTATATGTTACTTAATTTAATCAATGTATTAATACTAATCTAATTAATTAACCAGATCACATATCAATATGTTTTCAATCTCAGGGCGAATTATAAATTAATTACTTACTTCCGTGGCTTCTAAATATTTCTTAATGGTTCCTAATCGGGATAGAAAAGAAAAGAGTAAAAAAAATACACATATGGGTTACAATTATAATCAAAATATTTTTTATTTTATTTAAAAGGCAATCAATGCTTAATATTTGCTATTTCTTATTATTCTTAAACATAACATTTACAAATGGGAATCTTATTTCCTTTTGGTTTTCAATTGAAAGTTTTTATTAACATTTAACTATTAGGAGTTATTAGGAACAACTCTATTCAAGTTTGATGAAGCTTTTCTGATATAATTGATTATGTTATTCAATTTTTTTATGTGGAATTTAATACGAAAAACCCATACATTCATGTCCAAACAAATGAGACTGACCTTTTCCTGGTGAACTGAAAATGTCCTCACACAAAACCCGTTTCCTGCTATCCTTGGCTGCGATCAAACCTCGTCCTGGCTTACAGTAATGTTCTCCTTTGTAAAACTAGCTCGAATAGTTCTCGTTCCTGCTTCTGTTGTGATGCTGTGTTCTACCTTTTTCGAAACTGCTATCAGCTACCGGGACACTCTTGGCTCAAGGAGGTTCTTTTACTCTCGACCTGGCCTACTTCTCGTTCCACGATAGATACTCCACACTCACGGAACTACCGGCTTTCTCACTCTCCGTACACTACCGTCTACTACCCGACTTCACTTCTCGACAGCTCAAAACATTCTGCCATCTATTTCTCATTCATTCCCCTACTTTCTAAATATCCCTTCCAGATTCACAAATCAACCTTCCACCACCAACTCTCATTCGCAGTATTCCTCAAAACCAATTTTTAAACTTTCTAAATATGCTTAATGGATTTCCAAAGAAAATATTTAATTCCCATTCTAAAATACTTTCTAACTATTTACAAATTTTAATGACCTATTCTCTCTTTCAAATGAGTCTTATTTAGCATAGGCTAATGATCGAAACCTTCCGCGAAAAACGATAATGAACTATCATCTATTTCACTGAGTTTTATTTAGCATAGGCTAATGATCGACCTTCCGAGAAGAACGATAATGGTACGCGTCATTCACTTTGTTTATCTAAGCACATTGTTCCGAGTTTCGTACGCTTATTCTAATCACTTCTTAAAATTAAATATAACAATTTGTTGTATACAGGTTGTTTTAAATTTATATGCCCGTGGTTGAGAAAATTGAAAATATTTTATATTAAATTGAATTCTGTTTATAATTATCAAAATTTAATTTTCATATCAAATAGAAATATAACAATATATATATATATATGTACATACACGAAATTTTCGATTTTCTAAATCTTACTGAATTAAAAATTCGGCCAACTCCCTTCTTAAAGTTCAGAAAAGGACTCACTCATTCATATGTCAACCATCCATTTTGGTCCAAGGGTGTGGATTTTACGGCCCTTACTTAGTGTTGCCCAAATGCAAGACCAAGACGAGACTTGGACAGTCTTGGTTTTGGTCTTGCACCAGTACACCTGGTCTTGGTCTTCGTCTTGGTATTGCACTCCCAGTCTTGGTCTTGGTCTTGGTCTTGCAGCAAGAGTCTTGCAAGTCTCGCAGTTACCCACTAGCATATTGCTATTTATTAATAAACAACTCACATTAGGTGGGTTTGAATCCACGATCTAAACTATCCCTGCCTATGCTCTAACTAACTGGGCTATCTACCATGTCCCACAGGAGTCAGTCTGTACATCTTCTTTTTTGGTTCACCATATCGGCCTTCGACCGTAATCCATACATATTATACTAATACGTCGCTAAAGGGTCCCAAAAACAACTACTGTTTTTTATATAAAAGTAGACTAAAAATCTAAAAATTAAAGGAATAGCACAGAAAACACAAAAATCGCCGATATAACTTAATTAACCTATGAAATGCCAGTAGTGTCAAAATTTCATAACAGAGGAGTAAACTTGGCGGATGTTGGGCCAGTTACAAACTAGCATTACTGCGCGGTAAAGAATCCTCTTTTGAAAAAATTCCTTTTTTATCCACTTTTTTAAATTAATTTTCCATTTCCAATTTTTGCGTTCCAATTTATTTTTACGTAAAGAATCCAAATCTGCAATAAAAAATGGGGGATACTATTTAAAATTTTAAAGTACTTCCCACCCCACCTCCGCAGGGGCCGTCTTTGATGTCATTTGTCATTCGATAGATTTTTCAAAAATATGAATACGTGTAATTTCCTTTTTTCGATCTGATATTCATTTCGCGAAATATCGTGAGGTTCGCATTTACAATTTAAATTTTAACCCCCACCCCTCTCCGTGGGTGGTCGTGTTTAATATCATTCGATAGATTTTTGAAAAATATTGAACGTATTTTTTAATTTTTCGATCTGACATTCATTTCGCGAAATATTCGCTTTTTTGTCAAACTTTGTGACTCGCCCATTTCCTTAATCGTCAGATTTTTTAAATATACACTGTTTTGCATGTACATACTTAACTTACCTTATCTTAATCTGACGATTTTGAGTTTTTCTAAGGATATATATTTTTTGGGCCTCCCTTAATGAATTCCCCTGTATTAAAAGTATATGGTAGAGGTGCATTTACAGGGTACAAAAGGTTTCTCCCCATGTGATAATCTGACGCGCTCCAGTAACTGCAAAAATCCCCGCTTGGGCTCCCCTACCATTAAATACATCATTTTATTTCAATTTTTTATAAGATATATTTTTGCTTAGAATATTTTTTTTCAATAGAATACTTACTTTTTGAGTCATTTGCGCAAAAACCGTCGAAAAACGTGTTTTTTCTGTGTTGAAAAATGAACATATTCAGTCGAAAATAGCTCGAAAAGTATTGACTTGGTTTATTTGTAGATGAATAAAATAGAACAAAAGTTGCTTAGAATTAGTCCGTTTATTCAACCTTGACTTATTTTGAAACTTTGTTTTTTAACCCCCCAAGAAGGGGTGAAACTCATCCCCAGGGCAAAGTCACACATCGGCCAATATCTCTTTTTATATAATAATATCTCTTTTTTGAAATTTGAAGGTTTTGTAACATTTTATTGTGCGTGAATGGACTATACAGGGTAGCCAGGCATTATCTTATCTAGTGCTTTTTCAGCAAAAAATTTTGTTTGGCCGATTGATCTAATATCTAATTGCACACCCTGCAAACAGTTTATAAGTAGGACGTTTAGTCTTTACGATATGGATAAGGAAAAACAATTGAGTGGTTGTCCGTAACACTGGATATGCTATTCGTTTTATATTTTTATCACCTTAGGCGACATACTTCTTTAAAAGTTTCAATGCGATATTATTATACTGTCGTGTCGGTGTCAGACAACACAAGAAGATTATTTTATGAAAGGTTGCTATTCTCAAAATCTAGACAATTACTCAATTGTAATTAATTTCGGAGCGAAGGCGTCATCTGATATTAGGAAAGAATTAAATATTTTATTTTTACATTGTATAATAATTTATTATGACCTCTGAATACCTATCCAATAAATAAGAGTGTTCTTATATGAATATTTTAATTCGGTATATATGTTTATCGTATTGTTCATAATGCGGATAAATCCAATTTTCCAAATTTTTGTTACATATTTTTTTGTATCTCATAGTCTCTAAGCATATACCCGAACTAATATACAGGGTGTAACAAAAATACAGGTCATAAATTAAATCACCTATTCTGGGACCAAAAATAGTTCGAATGAACCTAACTTACCTTAGTACAAATATGCACAAAAAAAAGTTACAGCCCATTGAAGTTACAAAATGAAAATCGATTTTTTCAAATATATCTAAAACAATTAGAGATTTTTTTATTGAAAATGGACATGTGGCATTTTTATGGCAGGAATATCTTAAAGAAAAATTATAGTGAAATTTGTGCACCCCATAAAAATGTTATGGGGGTTTTGTTCCCTTAAACCCACCCAAACTTTTGTGTACGTTCCAATTAAATTATTATTGTGATACTATTAGTTAAATTCAATATTTTTAAAACTTTTTTGGTTCTTAGTATTTTTTCGACGCGGCAGTTTTTATCGAGTTGCGGCTTCTTTTCTAATATGTTTACATAGAGATTTTATGGGGGTTTTGTTCCTTTACACCTCCCAAATGGTTGTGTACGTTCCAATTAAACTATTACTGCGATACCATTAGTTAAACGCAGTGTTTTTAAAACTTTTTTGCTTCTTTGTATTTTTTCGATAAGGCACCTTTTATCAAGATGTGGCTTCGTTTTTAATATGGTTCAAAATATACCTAAAAACGTAAATCATAAATAAATTTTCCTATTATTATCAAGTCTCCATAATTGTACTTAGCCATATACAAATATGTGGTGGATTTGACAAAATATGCAAAATATCTCGATACCTAAATACTGACTTTTCGAAAAAGTACATACCAAGAGGCAAAGAAGTTTTTAAAGCATTGTGTTTAACTAATGGTACTACAATAATAATTAAATTGGAACGTACACAAAAGTTTGGGGGGGGGGGTTTAAAGGAACAAAACCCCCATAAAATTTTTATGGGTTGTCTAAATTTCACTATAATTTTTTCTTAAAATACTACTGCCATAAGAATGCCACATGTTCATTTTCAATAAAAAATCTCCAATAGTTTTCGATATATTGGAAAAAATCGATTTTCATTTTGTAACTTCAAAGGGCTGTAACTTTTTTTATGTGCACATTTGTACTAAGGTAAGTTAGGTTCAATCAAACTATTTTTGGTCCCAGAGTATGTGATTAAATTTATGACCTGTATTTTTGTTACACCCTGTATTATTCCATAAAACAACACTCAATCCTAACTGCAAGACGCAAGAGTCTCGCAGGCTTAGTCTTGTTCTTGCTCAAATCTTGCATGGTCAGTCTTGGTCTTGGTCTTGCTAAAATAAGGCGGTCTTGGTCTTGGTCTTGGTCTTGCTAAAACGCAAGAACAAGACCAAGACTACAAGACCAAGACCGATTTTGGGCAACACTACCCTTACTATTTACGGCCTGTTTTTCGTTCTCCATTCTCGTCCCCAAAACTCGAAAATTTTAGTCCGACCTTTGCGGCTTCTAATAGTACTGATCATTACCTTTCCAACGCATGCCTAATTTTGAAAATCGGTTATACCATTCAAAAGTTACCGAGCTGAGAAATATGACTCAATTTCTATTTAAAAAAGAGAAAATGTTTGTGGATATGTATGTAGTATGTATGTATGTATGTATTATGTATGTGTGTGGAAAAGTTAAACCGATCTGACTTTTTTTTCTGTGTTTGAAGAGGGGTCAGGGCCGATTCAGAACCGGTGTAGTTTGTGACTTTTGACCACCCACATGCCAGCTATAGGACTTGGTAGGTACGAAACGGCATATTTTTTGGGGGTATATATTTTCAGTTCAAGAAGAGACAAGAGAACCGCAAATAAATCAAATCAATAGTGTTGAGTTAAGCTTTCAAATAGTGTGTAAGTCGTCAGGATCAGACATACACATGGCTCAGTATAGCCGAAAAACTGAAAAACTAAACTTTGTAAAGTTTGGTTTTTCGACAATTACTCAAAATTTCAACCTACGAATTGCGGCAATAACTGAGCGTTTGTAGAAAGACTCTAGACGAATGTAACGGTGTATACCTCATTTTCGGGAAAATTTGAATTTTTAAGTTATAGGCTTCATAAGTATGTTCAAATCTATTATCTATGGGAAAAACGGTTTTTCAAGCTCAATAATTCCTGTCAGTTGTCATACTTGACCTTAGATGCATCAGATACTACTTGTCAATATTATTGTATATGCTCGCGATTAGTTTGATCTGACTTAGTTTAGAAAAGTTAAACCGATCTGACTTTTTTTTCTGTGTTTGAAGAGGGGTCAGGGCCGATTCAGAACCGGTGTAGTTTGTGACTTTTGACCACCCACAAGCCAGCTATAGGACTTGGTAGGTACGAAACGGCATATTTTTTGGGGGTATATATTTTCAGTTCAAGAAGAGACAGGAGAACCGCAAATAAACCAAATCAATAGTGTTGAGTTAAGCTTTCAAATAGTGTGTAAGTCGTCAGGATCAGACATACACATGGCTCAGTATAGCCGAAAAACTGAAAAACTAAACTTTGTAAAGTTTGGTTTTTCGACAATTACTCAAAATTTCAACCTACGAATTGCGGCAATAACCTATATGGCTCTGCTCCAACGCGCGCTGTTAATTTCTCTCCTATCGAATGCTTTGGAAACGCCGATCAGGACGCCACTGACCAGGACCAATGGTCAGTGGCATAACCAGGGGGATTTTGAAGGTTATAACCCCCCCTTGGGATGTACTTTGAGCTCTATACGTTTAACACCATACCCCCAGAGACTCTCCAGTAGTTGTTACCCCCCTTCCTTAGGATCATCCTGGTTACGCAGTTGCCAAGGGTCGGTTGTATTCCGTAAGTTTTTCTGTAATCCAGGGGTTCCCAAACTTTTTTGTACCACGCCCCCTTTTGTTGAAATGAAAGCTTCTCGCGCCCCCCCCCCCACTTTACAATAAATTGTATGGGCCTAAATAGGAACAAAATAAAAACAAATAAGTATTAGCTTGAAAACAACACACTTATTTATTCTGCCATAAGATACAACAATATCAGTTTCCATAAAATACAAAAATTATTAATAAAAGAAAAATATATTAGGTTGGTTAGTGAGAAGGATGTGCTTGCATTTTATTTACTATAGTATGCCTATTCGTGGCCGAGTTTTAGTAAGTGCACAGCATAAGTCATTAGCAACATCAAGTTCATTCCGATACTTTGTTTTTTTTTGCCACAAGTGTTGAAAATCGCACAAATAGTTACTTGAAAAAGGCAAATATAAATGAAGAGCTTCACGTGATACACTAAGATACACTTTGAAATATTTTAACCAAAATGAAGGTTTGTCCATTATAATTATTAATTATAACAAAGTATTTGGCAGACGAATCATGCAAAAAATCATTTGGATTTATTTGCAAAGCATCTTCTTGAAGTGATTCAGGCAGGGAGTCTATGTTGACATGGAATGGATCAGTTGACATTCTGTAAATAAAATTGTCACAAGTGTTTGGGAAGTATTTCTGGAACTCTTCAATTAAGCTCTCCAAATGGTTTGATATTTAGATTTTCAAACTTGATCCTTCACAAATGTCCTTGAAGCGTGTTTCTTCTGAGATTGGCTCTACTTTAGAGAAATTTGAATAATTTCAGGAGTTTGCTGATATTTTACGCCTCCAAAGTTGAGTAACTAAGCCTTCATCACAATGAGTAACTACTATATTTGAGTCTCCACCCTGCAGCTTTAGGTTGAGGCTGTTCAACGAGTCAAAGATATCTGACAAATAAGCCATTACCCAATTACTTGGGTACAATGTTTTTTGAAAGCCATGTTTAGCTCATATTGCTTTTGATGTTCCAAGGTAATTACTTCATCTCAAAGGTCAAATAATCTTGCCAACATGTTTACTTTTGAGAGCCATCGTACTTCTGTATGAAGTAGCAATGTTTTGTGATCACTTTCTAAATCTTCACAAAGAGTTTTAAACAGTCGAGTATTCAACGCACTGTTTTTTATGTACTTCACTACTTTAATACACCACTTTAAGACAGCCATAAGTTCATTTGGAAGGGTTTTTGCTGCCAAAGCTTGTCGATGTATAAAACAATGTATCCCAATCACATCAGCATTTTTCTCTATTACTAATTGCAAATAGCCTGAACGAAAACCAAGCATTGAAGGTGTACATAAACTGATCAGTTTTTGCCAAGAGAGTTCATGTTTGTCAAAAAACTCTCACACTGCTTTCATATCTAACATTAATAGCTTTTGTCGTGGTCTCCAGTCTCCAACTCTGAAGAAAAGAGTAGCTCGTCTTTCATTCTTTCGTTTTGAATATACCAAACATAAACAATTAACTGATAACGTTGTGCTATGTTAGTACTCTCGTCTAGCTGAATATCAAAAAATGGCGATTATTTTACTGCATAAACTACCTGGTTTTGTATGTCTTCGGTCATATCATCAATGCGGCGTTTCACAGTGTTGTCAAAAAGAGGTATTTGAGATAACTTTTGCTTACTCTGCGTTACCAGACACAATTTAACAAGCGGCTAACTAAATTTAATTTCATGTTCAACTTGTCTCGCGCCCCCCTGATATGTCCTCACACCCCCCAGGGGGGGCGCGCCCCACAGTTTGGGAGCCCCTGCTGTAATCCCTTATGATCATTTGTGCCAAAGTTTTTCCTAAAACCTCTTTGTTTCCTACTACTATTACTCCGTGGCGTTACAACCCTTTGTGGGTTTTCGCCCACTCAAAAACATGGCTCCATTCCTCTCTGTCTTGAGCAATCTACTTACAATTCTCCACGGCGATAGCTTTAAAATGTCCTGCTATATTTTCCATCCATGTGGTATTCTTCCAGTTTGGACTTCTTTCCATACTAGCCTTACTGTTGTTTCGTCAGAATATCTTCTGGGGTGTCCTGCCCATTGGAATAGTCTGGATTTTTATTATGTTAGCGTCTTGGTATGGTTATTCAAGCTCTTTGTTAGTTACTATCCTATATTATCCTTCTGCTTTATCAAGCACAGGCGCTAAGATTTTTCTTAGGATTTTTCTTGCCCAAACACGTAGTCTCTCTTCGTTTGTCTTTGTTATCGTCGACCTTATGCTACCATACATCATTACGGCAGGGCCGTAAGTACGATGTTGGGGCCCCGGGGCAAACGTTATCGGGCCCGGAAAAATGGTTGATATTTAACTCCTTGAAAACGCATTTTAATGCATTCCATGACTGGAGTTTCTTGTACCTACATATTGCTATTTTAGGTGACGAACACAAAAAAAATTTGAAATCACCTTATTTTAAGCTAAATAATTTTACTCCAGGCAAATAAAGTTTTTGTCAGGACACTTGAGCAGCCAGGTTGCAAATGAGTTTTTTGGGTACTATATACCTAATATATTATACATACAAAAATGCTCGTCACAGTTCGGACGAGAATTTTAGTTATTAACAAATAAGGGTCAAAAATGGCAGTTTTTAGTTTAAATCGCTACAGGTAAAAATAGGATAATTAAATATCTTATTTATAGTATTCTTCTTTTAGTAGATGAACCAATGTTTAAAACGGCAGTTTTTTAATTTTGGTCCGATCATTTGTTGCATCGAAAATTGCAAAATAAAACTAAAATTTGTAAAATAATAAATTTGCTATAACTTTCGCGAAAGTGACCTTACGACTTTTATATTTCACAAAAAGTTGAGTCAAAGAGTCCATATACTGCACAAAAAGTTATACGACGATTCTTCAATTTGTTTAAATTTTATTCAATTTGTTTATCCCAAAGAGCTTTTCTTTGTAATGTTATTGTTCAGAAAATAATAATTATGTAGAAATTCTGTGAAAACCACATTAAAGAACAATAGTCTTGTTTTCAAAATATTGAAAAAATCATTAAAAAGTAATTTTTGTCACTACGAAAACATTTTACTAAAGTAGAGTCATAAATAAAAAAAGTGGCTAACTTTGACTGCAATTAACCTAGGCAAAAAGTGTTTTTTTTGGAAAATTCGTATAAAAATACCAGATTTTTAAATCCCAAAGTAGTTTTAATCTACAGTCAATATTAACAAAGTTATTCAAATTGTTTATGAACTAAAAATGACCCTACTGTAGTAAAATGTTTTCGGAATGATAAAAATGACTTTTTAATGATTTTCTTAAAATACTTTGAAATCATGACTTTTCTTCTTTCATGTGGATATCACAGAATTGCTTTTACATTACTATTTTCTGAACAATAATATGGCGAAAAAAGCTCATTAGGATAAACAAAGTGAATAAAATTTAAACTAATTGACGAATCGTATTAAAAATTTTTGTGCATTATATGGACTGTTTGTCTCAACTTTTCGTGCAATATGAAAGTCATTTTCACAAAAGTTATAGCAATTTTTTGTTTTCGAAATTTTAGTCTTATTTTGCAATTTCTGAAGCAACAAATGATCGAACCGAACACCAAAAACTGCCATTTTAAACCTTGGCTCATCTACTAAAAGAATAACAGTATAAATAAGATATTTAATTACCCTATTTTTACCCGTAGCGATTTAAACGAAAAAACTGCCATTTTTGACACTTATCTGTTAATAACTAAATTTCTCGTCCGAACTGTGACAGGCATTATTGTATGTATAATGTATTAGGTATATAGTACCAGGACTAATATAATTGGCCAATATAATTAAAAGTGCGAATAAAAGTACAGAGCGTAGAAATAGAGGTCGCTTTGCCGAACTTGCACGGTCCCAATAGTACCCAAAAAACCCATTTGTAACCTGGCTGCTCAAGTGTCCCGAACATGGTATATTTTTGCCTTCCCTGGAGTATTTTGCAAGTACATACAATCAATATAACATAATTTCTGTTTTCATACAAAATATACTAGGTATAATGTTATTTACATTGTTCGGTCACACACAATGTAGGTTTGTAATCGCGTTATTTGTCGCGGTGTGCAAGTACTTGGAAGGGAAACGAGAAAAGACCGTGCGCGAGTCGCGGAGAAATATTGCAACTATCTTAAATAATTCATATTGTCAATTGAAATTGTCAAATTGACATATATTTCATACCTTCTGTCATTGAAGCAGAAAAATTATATATTGCTCCACAATATTGATATGATATGCAATTATTATAGAAAGGTAAATTTAATTAATTGTGTTTTGCTTGCAGTACTGCTTTTTAATAACTAATTTTATTTACTACATACAATTGTTTACGTTTGCATAACATAACCTGCATCTTATTTTTTCTTCTTATTATTTTTTTGGACTATGGCCTTGACAATTATCCAGCAACCAGGACTAATATAATTGGCCAATATATTTAAAAGTGCGAATAAAAGTACAGAGCGTAGAAATAGAGGTCGCTTTGCCGAACTTGCACGGTCCCATATTGGCTATATAATGTAAGAGGCAATTTGCCTTTTGACAAATATGTTGTTATTATCAAAAGATTTCTATTGTTAATTGTAATTTTATTTTACCATTTCAATTTTAGTAGTTTGAAATCTCGTGAGACACAAAGTGAAACGTAGTTTAACATAAACTCTATATACCACTTATTACATTTTGACGCTATATTCAGTATGCTTCTTTCATTTTAACAATTAGAAATCACGATAACATTTCAACATAATATGTTTACAATAAAATGACATTATCTTTTGACATTACAGTTACCTACTACAGTTTGCCGATTAAAACTCCCTCCTTCTTACTTTAATCGCGGCAAACTCTTCAATGACGTTTTCTAGGTTGATCCTATTATTACGAACAGATTATGAATTATGAACAGAAAGACAAGAAAAGGCTAGAGACAAACATGTCAAATACAAGCAATAAGAGAAGAAAATAAACGACCAACAACTAGGTAATTTCCTAAGTAATACTTAAAAATTTTATGTTAAGGTCTTGGGGGCCCAGCTTAGCTCAGGCCTCAGGGCCCCTGTTCTGTTCCAATTGCATTTTAGTCAAAAAGACTAATTTCCCCAGTGAAAATTTAAACTTTATATTGAGGTCTAGGGTGCCCCTGTAAGGTCCTTTTAAAATTGTGTCATTTGAAGATATTTCGTTGGGATCGGCTTTTAAAATAGGTACATATTTTTATTTTCCTCGTTAAAATATATAGTCGAGGCATTGAAGCACAAAAAAGGCCTTACTCTCGATTTTTGGCGCAGTAAGACGGATTTTAATGCAGTTTGGTGCGTTGGATTCGTGAGAATGCCAAGAAATTTTGTGAACTATTGTAATGAATAAGAAATTTGAAATTGCATTTGTGCATAAGAAAAATCCATTTCAAAAGTGCATTTTTAAATAGGCAATTATTATAAATTTGCAACTCGGTAAATTTTCTTACTCGGGGCTTTTTGGGGTCGCTGAAAACGAATATGAGGTCGGCGAGAGTGTGCAAACTACCTGGTACCTGCAGCGGGTGTAATAAACGTCTTCCTCTGGAGTATTGTGGTAATTTATCATATAATTGGCTTAAACTCATTACTCTGGGGTTTTTGGGGTCGCTGAAAATGAATATGAGGTCAGCGAGAGTGTGCAAACTACCTGGTACCTGCAGCGGGTGTAATAAACGTCGTCCTCTGGAGTATTGTGGTAATTTATCATAATTGGCTTAAACTCATTACTCGGGGGGTTTTTGGGGTCGCTGAAAATGAATATGAGGTCGGCGAGAGCGTGCAAACTACCTGGTGCCTGCAGAAGGTGTAATAAACGTCTTTCTCTAGACTATTATGGTAATTTGTTAAATAATTGGCCCAAACTTGTCACTCAGGGGTCTTTGGGGCCACTGAAAATAAATATCGCAACGACTAAATTCTAATTTCACAGGATATTGTAAAAAAATATGATTATTTTGTTCAGGATCTCCATTTTTTTTACTTTGGCGCTTAAAATTATGTTAGCAGTATCGATACATTCTTGACTAATTTCATGTAGGATTTATTGCCTTTCTATCTCACACGTTTTTATACACTAATATAGCGGTTACACTGTAAGCAAAACAGAACACGTTTTTTTCTTATTTTGTTTTCCTGCTATTTAAATAATTTATTATAAAGAAGTGTAAAAAATATTTTCTTTATTTAAATTAACGTGTCTCAGCAACGCAGGCCATTGACACGGTTACAAAAGTAAGGTTTACAATATGTTTAAATTACAAGAATTAAGAAAATTAAGAAATTACAATATCAGCAAAATGATAAAAAACAACATGTAGGTATATGGCGCAGTATAACCGAGAGTCTTTGAGAAACATTATCACATTATTAAAGTTACTATTATCACTAAGAGGGGTGGTTTGGTCTTCATCCAGTTTATGTTATCTTCGGGTGTTCGTGTATAGCTGGCACTCAACTAGTATGTGTTTGACGGTGACACTGGTGTTGCAGGTATGACACCAAGTAGGATTTCCCTGGCTCATCACGTAACCATGTGTAAGACGGCAATGTCCAATTCTTAGTTTTCTCATCAACAACTTTGCCCCTTCTACAAAGTGCGGGTATATTTAAGGCAGGTATTCTGGGTTGAATATTATAGAGTTTTGAGTTTGTTCTATTCCAGAGGTTTTGCCAGACTCTCAAGCACATTTGGTTTACAGTATGTTGTACCCCTTAATGAAATTATTGACCACGGCTGCCAACTTCTTATGGCTATGTACAATGCCCCGATAAGTTTCAGGAAACCGAATATTCCTGAGCAGTTTAAACTGAGTAATATCCAATTAGCGGAAACTTAAAAGATTGTCATTGGAAACATTTTTATCAACTGTTGATGCATTTACCCAGCACTTAAAAAGGGTATATTTACAAACACAAATTTGGCTGCATGGAGAGGATAGTAACATGAACCCAACCGATTGTGGATGGGAATTACAAAATAATGTTTTAATTCCAGTTAGAATGACTCAGCCACCTGGTCCTCCAAACATTTTAAATTTAATATTCTGTAGTTGTAAGTCAGACTGCGGCAACTCATGCAGGTACAGGAAGCATGGGTAAGATTGTAATTTAGCCTGCAAAAATTGCGCAGGCTCTGATTGCACAAATATTGCATTGGACTCGAGAGAGGAAGGCAATAATGAAGAAGATGATGATAATGATGAAGAAAATGAATTTTAAAGATAAATTACGATAAATTTTGTATAATGAACTTTTTTAACCATAAATATATTATAATAATAAAAATTTATGTTTATTTATAATAAAAATACCACCCTTTTCGATCACTATAGTTACATCGAAGAAAATAGATTACCCCAAAAACCTCCGAGTAACGAGTTTAAACTAATTATATGATAAATTACCATAATACTCCAGAGAAAGACGTTTATTACACCCGCTGCAGGCACCAGGTACTTTACACACTCTCGCTGACCTCATATTCATTTTCAGCGACCCCAATAACCCCCCGAGTTACAAGTTTGGGCCAATTATTTAACAAATTACCATAATACTCCAGAGGAAGACGTTTATTACACCCGCAGCAGGCACCAGGTAGTTTGCACACTCTCGCCGACCTCATATTCGTTTTCAGCGACCCCAAAAACCCCCGAGTAAGAAAATTTACCGAGTTGCAAATTTATAATAATTGCCTATTTCAAAATGCACTTTTGAAATGCATTTTTCTTATGCACAAATGCAATTTGAGACTTCTTATTCATTACATTAGTTCACAAAATTTCCTGACATTCTCACGAAACCAATGCACCAATCCGCATTAAAATCCGTCTTACTCCAAAAAAATCGACACTTCAATCCTTCAATGACTCGACTAATATATACACGACCCAGCATACTGCGGGGACCACCCCGGGCATTGCCCCGGTTTTCCCAATGGTAGTTACGGCCCTACACTACGGGTCGTTTGATTGTTTCCTTGTTTCCTGGATAAAAATTGACAAAAAGTTGATAAAAATCTAATTTTGTTTTTAGTCTATTTATTATTGTAAAGTTGGTTTCACAGGTTTATGGGACGGTAATTCTTGAAGTATGTTAGTAATTCTGTCGTATAATGGTTATTACACCTTTTACATACTTTAATTAATATTTAAATACTATTTATTATATTACACACTCGAGGTCATAAGCTAGTGCCTTCGGTGTTGCTGACTCATATCCAACAATAAAACACCTACATTTCTATTAATAATTTTATTCAGATGGACAATTACAACAGTAACTATTAATCAAGATTTTACATCCTAACTCTTCTTGTTCCACACATACACACATGTTACATCTACATAAATAAAATGAACAAAATAAAAAAACAATGTTTGAGCTAACGATATAAACACTATAATACAATTTTACAATATCATAACGAAAAAATGAACTTGTGTTTTTTACATTAAAAAATAATAATAAATTTAATAATGATCAATTATTTGAAGGTACAAACTTATAGCTTGAAGCTTATATACAGTTTTAAAATTATCCATCTTTACGCAAAGGAAACTAAAAGAAAACTCCAAATTGGAATGGTAACACATTAGAAACATAGACCAACCTACACATCTTGAAGTAACTCTGGATCGGTCGCTCATTTACAGACAACACTGCATACACATGAGAGGGGAGGTAACCACTAGACAAACCATACTCAGGAATCTAACGGGAAGTATATAGGATCCTAGCCCTTAAGAACAACGGCATAGGTATTGTGTTTTGTTTTTCGAGGACTGAAGAAAACAAAGCCATATTTTCATAGAATAAACCTTTTTTAATGCTCCTGATCTCATGTTCCATGTCCTATTTGCAAAAAATTACAAAAAAAATAAAGGACAAATGTACGAGAATAACGATGTATGAAAATTTAAGTTCTGTACTAAATTGAAGAAAAATTGAAGAGCATATTCAGATATGCCTATTTTTTTCCTTTTCTTAGCGATGTTCACTGTACATTTCAGATTCCCTACTGATTTTTCGTTTATACAGTGAGTACGTAAAGGTTGGAATAAATTCATTTTCTCGAGAATGGACGATTTTTGAAAAAAAAATCCCAAAATAGGTCAAATTTCATATTTAAATTACGACTTTTTGGCATATATATCATACTAGTGATGTCACCCATCTGGGCGTGATGACATCATCGATGATTTTTTTAAATGGTAATAGGGGTCGTGTGATAGCTCATTTGAAAGGTAATTCAATTCTCTATTCAGTAATATAAACATTAACATAATTCTTTGTACAGGGTGTCTAAAAAAATGTTTTTTTAATTATATGTATTGACATAAAAAGAAGAATGCATGTAATTTATTTAATTCAAAATACATTTTACTGTCCTCAGAAAACAGAAAACAAGGTTTATTTGAAAAATATTAATTGCTTTTCGCTTAAATTACCTGCTAAAACTGTCAAGAGGAAGGTGGGTGGCTGCTTTAATATTAAATTTAAGCAAAAAACAATATTTATTTGTCAAATAAACATTATTTCCTGTTTTCCGATAGCAGTAAAATGTATTTTGAGTTAAATAAATTACATAGATTCTTCTTTTTATGCCAATAAATTTAATTAAAAAAATTTTTTTTGGACGCCCTGTATAAATAATTATGTTAATGTTTATATTACTGAATAGAGAATTGAATTACCTTTCAAATGAGCTATTACACAACCCCTATTCTCATTTAAAAAAATCACAGATGACGTCATCACGTCCAGATGGGTGAGGTCACTAGTATGATATATATGCCAAAAAGTCGCAATTTAAAAATAAAAATTGACCTATTTCGGAATTTTTTTCCAAAATGGTCCATTCACGAGAAAATGAATTTATTCCAACCTTTACGTGCTCACTGTATATCAAATATCCAGCACAGTATTATATATCGCACATAAGTTCCCACACATTATAATATTATTTCATTCTAATGTTGTGCTTTGTTTTCCTGTTCAGCTGTTGAAGTTTTTTTTTCGACATTATAAACCCAAGTTATTATTTAGCGTTCAGTTTTGTTACTATGCTATCATTTATCTTTAAATCTTTTCTCTCCACCTCCTCTTGCCGTGATTCATTCTGTTTTTGCCGAGTTAATTTTGAGACTACTTTTGGCACCTATATTCTTCTTGTAGTTTCCTCATCAAGTAACTCAGATCCTGTCTTTTATTGCTGATATTTCTGTTCTTGGTCTGTTATTTCTATTTATTGTTAAATAGTTTCTAGACATTGCTTACTTGTCTTTGTGGGTCTTCTTTTTCTACTGCGGGAATTGCAGTCTTTTTTAATGCAGGAGGTTCTTAGAGTAATCTTCTAGTCTGTCTTTCTTTAATGTTTCCTATACTAAATTTACAATCAAGATGCAGTAGAAATAAACAAACCAAGACACGTTAAATGCTACTAGGAGCACTCCCGAATCATAATTTACAATGTATATGTTACCGTTAAAACCCGATTTCAGTTAAAACCCGAATTTACTAGGAAAAACTAGTTTTAACTATGCGCTTTAGACAATTCTAGTTTTAACTAGTCAAAACTAGATTTGACTGCTACATTCAGTTAAAACTAGAAATCCCCAACGGATTTCATTTAAAATAGTTTATACTAGTTCAAAATAGCTTTTTTGAAGCTACTGGCGAATACCAGTTACAACTGTTGCAAGAAACAAGTATGTATTACGGCTTGTTCGGGGTAGTGTTAATGACGAAGGCGGCCGGTCGGTAGCAAAGTAGTGTGTGAAACTGTTGATTGTTTTGCATCGTTTTTATTGGTTATATTACACCATTGTGTATTATTCACCATTAGTGATAATATCGAAGATCAGATTGAGAGCAGAGATATAAGAACGTGAAAAGAACGTGTTTTGGAAATGATTTTACAAATGGAAGAGACAGAGAAGAAAGAAAGTCACTACAATGTTGTGACCAAAAGCATATATAATAAATTAATGGTCGAAGTACAAGATGCGTAACTGTCTGCCAAGAAAACACCATTACAAAATCGAAGACTAAAATGATTTAGAATTGTTGAAGTTGGCGAAATAAAAAAGTTAGCTTCTAAAATTGATCCCATCAAATTATGTACCTGTCGAAAATATTTTTGGCATAATTGAAGCAGCCCACGTTGCTTATTTTCATGGAAATCGAAATAGGTTGAAGACGAAAACCGCCAGGAAATAGGCAAATATAACTTTTTATTGATATGATCAATACTTTTATACCAATGTGTGAAACCTGCCAACGGAAGAAGAGTAAAAATATAAAAACGAAGAGAGGTCTTGTGTCCAAACCTATATTGCATTCAGAAATGAATAGTCGCTGTCAGGTAGATTTGATAGATATGTAATCACAAGAAAATCGCATATAAACTACTCTAAATGAAATCCGTTTGCGATTTCTAGTTTTAACTGAATTTAGCAGTCAAATCTAGTTTTGACTAGTTAAAACTAGAATTGTCTAAAGCGCTTAGTTAAAACTAATTTTTCCTAGTAAATTCGGGTTTTAACTGAAATCGGGTTTCAACGGTAACATATACATTGTAAATCCCAAATCATGATTTCCAAAGTATATTCATTGTAAATTATGATTCGGGAGTGCTCCTAGTAGCATTTAATGTGGTAAGTTTGGTGGAAAAGATATTACCAATATAATCAAGCGAAAGCAGTGAGCAGGACATGTAGCCCGAACCCCGGGATAGAACATGATAAAAAAGATGTTTTTTCATTTAGCTTATCGCCTCGACTGACAAATAATGGCCATTGGCATAATACAGTGGATTTTTGCAATCAGGTACCTAGTGTAATGTATAGTGTGTGTGTTTTCTGAACAGCGCAATCCGTGAAAATGAGAAGATGGCTAGACCAAAGCTGAGATGGATAGACGTGGTCAAATAGCTTGCCATAGCAAAAAGCTTAGGAATGACGAGACCCTTTAAGGGCTGTAGCACCATGATGATAGAGGATATTCCAAGAGATCTACATTTTGATTGTTACAATATTGACAGCTAATAAAACTACTTCGGAAATATCGTGAGACCTCATCCTGGTGACTTCGTGAACGTTCATTTATAGCTTCCTACCGGAAGAAGTAAAATCTTAGAATCTCGGAACATATACACTCAAACAAATCACGACAAAATTAGTATCTTTAAATCAGATCATGAACTGTACATGACTGACCTTTTGGCTTTGTAAGTGCCATTAACTAAGGAAAAAAATAGATCATGAACTGTATGTTTAGAATATGCTACAGATGAAACATACCAACAGAATGCTAATAATCAATATCCAAGGAACATATAATCAAAGATTCCACTGGTACCATACGATTTACACTGATAGGAAAACACATTAAGATACTTGCGCCAAGTTCTTTAAGTATTACTGTTTTTAAGAAATTGGTAGCTTCTACGTTTTAAGAAGTTGTTCGTATCCAATATTATATTCAATTTAAATACCCAATAAGTCATTAAAAATTAAATGCTGAAACGTTTCATTATTTGTTCATCTTTTCGCTATGCTTTTACAATCATTCTCAGTACGGCATTGCGTCTATAATGTAAGATATACTGTTTTAAGAGGAAAATTAATTACCTTAGATAGATAAGTTTTATATAGGAAATGATAAATACATATTTCTTTTAGATCGCTTTATAAAATATACCTTGGTGTCTTTTGGAAGCAATGTATGAAAAATTGTTGAAACTTTAAGTGTCATTCTGATTTGAGTTTATATCCTCATTACCCTACCAGAAGTAAATTGAACAATAAATTTTAATAAATCTCCTGATGAAGATACAATTCCATCTGAAGGGTTAAAAATTATGAGACAAATTGGTTGGAAAGACGTAAACTACTTATGTCAATTCATATTCATATGGATACCCCCTAAATGCTCCACTGACTGGACAACCTCAGAAGTTGTTGCTTTGCATAAAAAAGGTTTTACTACAGAGTAGCAACCATATAACATGACGTATCAATTTACCGCCAGTCAAATAGCTCCTGAACAGCTCCCTGAGCAAATTAATTTTGAATCTACGACAACTTATCGAAAAATCAAGAGAATACAACGCAATGTCCTCATGTCTCTGTTTCGTGGACTACGAGAAAGCCTTCAATCAGCATTTACTATTATTCACTAGCATTTGCTATTGCCAATTCTTTTTAATGTGAACATTCTGATTCACCTAGTTAAACTAAGGCAAAGCTTTTATAAAATGAATGAAGTAATCGTGAGATTGGAAAACATGTAGGTACATATTCTTGTTCTAAATGAATGGAGAGGAGGCCTTTCAGCAGGTGGAATCATCATCATCAATAGTGTTACAACTCTTCGTGAGTTTGCCACGTTTTGTAATACTTGTCATGTTTGTCGGTCATGTGCTACTATTTTCCACTGTCTCATTTTCATCTTTCCTAGAGACCTTTTCATTTTTCCATTCTAGAGACCTTGTCCCATCTGGTCTTTCCCAAAACACATAAGACAATTGTTATTATTGCGTATCACATATAGTGCTCATCTTAGTCTAATGGCTTTTATAAATCTCACTAAATTTTCTTTTTCGAAGAGACTGAACTCATTGTGGTATCTAAGCGTGTGATATTTATTTTTTCGTTAGCATGAGGAATCAAAGTGTGTAATCTTTGATTTGCTGATGACACATTATTTATAGCTCAAAGTAAGGAAGAGCTTACATTGAAACTCGACAAACTAATAAGAGTTAGCAATGAACATGGACTACGAACCAATCAAAACAAGGCAAAAGAAATAATTGTGGATAGAACCAACAACAGAATAGAAATTCAGAACATTGCTAGATAAGAAATAACATATCAAAAAACACTAAGATCAATCTTATACGAACACTGGATTTCCTAATATTTATCTATGGAAGGCGCTGGAAATGTAGACCATCCGAACAGCATGTGACAAAAGAATCAATGCATTTGAGATGTGATGTTGGAGAAGAATGCATATAATTACTTGGACAGCCAGAACACATACATATGTTCTTCTTTCCAACATTTTTCTCTCTCCATATAACGTCTCTCCAGTTCTATATATTCAAAAATATGAACGGTCTTTGTGCATGTAACACGTGGCGATAATGGAGTACGTGCCAGTCAAAATAGGTATTGATGGAAGGACGTGGACCCTCTGTCCCTTTATCTGATCTTGGCCTACATTCAGTTAATTTGCGTGTCCACCTTCCATCCTTCATGCTTACCACGTGACCAGAATGTTTCAAAACGTTAATGTTAAATATTACTACTGCAATTGATTATCCAGGGGAGGGTAGACAGTAAGCGAGGGCCAGGCAGGAGATGACACTCGTGGCTCCAAAATCTACGGAAGTGGTTGGGTTCACTATTCGGTGCCGTAAGCAAGATCAGAATTGCCATCTTAATAGCCAAGGTTCGCAACTTGAAGAAAAATGTTAAAGAAATGCAAACTTTTTTAGCGGTATTGCAAACAAGACTTTATATTCCAAAAGACTTTACTTATAAAATATTAATTATAGATATTTTTAAACAAAATTCAGATCATTTTATAACTTTATTCGGCATTATGTCTTTGTAATATAGTATCTACTTTAACTATCTACAGTATATCTTCAAAGTTCATTCATTCAATACGCAACTAAGATGTAATAATTTATTCTTAAAACCATGACATTATTTACAGAAAGGTGAACTAGTATTTACACTTTATCCTTATAAGTATATAATCACACTTGTTTTCTTCTCAAACTATAATCATAACTATTTTTCAGAGGGCTCATCTAAAGTATGTCCATTTTATATATCTATTGTCTACAAAAATGTAATTGCTAAAAATGCACCTTTTTTAACAGAGAATAAAATTTAATGAAGAAGAAAAATGTACAAAAGATTGATTTAATGAAATCAGAATTCATTCTGCAATTCAAAACCCCAGAAATACTTCTTTTGAAAACTACTGGGCATTAACATACAAAAACTTCCATCAAGCCCCTGAACACTTTAAGATGTTTTTCAAGCACTTGCTAAGCTATAATTTTTCATACTACCATGAACAATCAAATACTCGTCTTAATCCCTATTCCAATACAATGTAAATTCGCTGAATTTGTGATTATGAAACCTGAAGAGGTCTGGGCATTAACTTTTGTTCTATTTTGATATTCATGGTCCTACCAATTTGCTTGCCAAAATATTTGACCGACCACTAAAAAAGATAGTGAAAGGAGTAGTTTCATCTGATATCCCAGTGCTAAATTGGCAATTTGACTATATAGAAAAGAAAAGCAATCTACAACTCAGCAACATTTTACAAGAGTTGGTTTAAAAATGACGTACATTCGTACCTAGTCGATACTGTTCGTATGCCTATAAGGGATACAATAACACCTGTTACCTAAAATCCATTAATTGCCCTAGAGAAGTTACAAACAGATCTAGATATGATAAAAATGCCCTCCAAAAGTTAACTTTTATCTTTGTGACACTACCTAAGAAGCGAAGTTTCTCAATTGTAGCAAATACCGCAATGATTGAGCTGGGCATACCTAAGAAACTAGTTGCGGTAACGCGAATGTGTGTAAGTGTAAGTAACTACTTTGCACAAGTTAGAATGGGAGGGAAAACATCAAATGCTTCCTACTAGATTCTGGACTGACACAGGGAGATCCGTTATCCACATTGGTGTTTAACCGGGCATTAGAACATGCTATGCGAAAAATTTATCCGAAATTTATCAAACCAGCCATAGCTGCTAGGGGATTCTCACCTTAGGCCATGACGTAGATGCAGTAGCATAATCTAGTGCGATATATAAAGACCAATAGACTAAGATGGAAAAGACATGTGATATTCAGTAATGACAATCGGCTTAGAAACGTGTGTTTTGAGAAAGACCAGATGGGAGAAATACCCAACGACTGGAAGAAAAGTATAGTATGCCCGATCTATAAAGAAGGAGACAAACTCCAGTGCAAATACTACCATGGAATCTCTCTACTATGTACAGCATATAAAGTTCTCACGTATATTATAAACCAGCGGCTCCAACCACTAGCAAAAAATATTATTGGAGAGTATCAGACGGGCTGATACTCAGATACAAAGATCGACATTGGATCAAATATTTACAGTCAAACAGATCTTAAGCAAATCATAGAAACACGATATTGATGTTCACAACGTGTTTATAGACTTCAAACGGGCATACGACTCAGTCAAAAGGAACAAACTATACTATATATTGGTTGAATTGGCAATACCACACAAGCTAATAAGACTCATTAAAGCCACAATGGATGAAACTCAGGCATGTGTACGAATACAAAACCACCGGACAGACTTTTTCAAAATTTCGCAGGGACTAAAGCAGGGAGATGGGCTGGCCCCAACATTGTTTAACCTGGCACTGGAGAATGCGGTTAGGCAAATGCAAACTGGACGAGGAAACCTACTGACCAACCGAACGGTTCAACTGGCCGCTTATGCCGATGATATTAATATTATGAGTAGAACATCAACAGGAGCACAGGAAACATACGCAGAGTTAAAAACACAAACAAAATTGCTAGGTCTGGAAATTAACACAGAAAAAACAAAAATAATGACTCAGACGAGAAGAAATATAGTCCCACAAAACATTATAGATGAAGATGACATTGAAACGGTTGGAAAGTTTGCATACCAGAGGGCAATCAGAGCTTATTTTACCCTCTTCCATATATTTCGGTCTAAAAGTGTCCACCGAAATACAAAGATGAGAATCTATAAAACTTTAATTCGACCAATAACATGCTATGGCAGTGAAGCCTGGGTCCTGAAAGAAACACCCAAAAACAAACTCGACACATTCGAAAGGAAAGTACCTACTGAGGAGAATACTAGGACCTGTGAGGGAAAACGGAATCTTCAGAAGTCGATACAACAACGAACTTTATCAACTTTATAAGGAAGCACCCCTGTTAGACTTCATTAGAATACAAAGATTGCAATCGGCCGGACATGTGATAAGAATGGGAGAGGATAGGCTACCAAAAAGAGCACTGAATGCTAGAATGCAGGGAAAGAGACCGGTTGGAAAGTCAAGAAAGCGCTGGGAAGACACAGTAAACAGCAACGCACAAGCCCTTTTAGAAGTCCGTGTATGGAGAAGAGCAGCCACAGACAAGCAAGGGTGGAGGCAAAAAATAAAGGAGGCCAAGGCTTAATTTGGGCTGTAGTGCTGTAGAATAAGAAGAAGATAGGAGACCAGTAAGACGGTCTAGAGGAAGGTGGAAAGATGCAATCAGCCAGGAACTGCAGAAAATAGAAGTGTAACAATGGGAAATAGTGGCACAGGACCGACAAGAATGGCAATAGTAAAAGAGGCAAAGACTCACGAAGAGTATAACTCTGTTGATGATGAAGATTAATGGTATAAGGGGTCCAAATCGTCGCTGAACCTACGGCAATGGTATTTGTAATCCGCACAATAATACTTCTCCGAACGGTGGTGGTATAAAAAGTAAAAATAGTGATGATGATTTATATCGTTCCATAGAAGAAGAATGGATTATGTATTGTCACCTTCATTACTCAATCTAGGTCTACTTTAGGTACGTTTCTATGAACAAGATATATTTACAAACTAGGTGCTTGAATTTGATCTTTTTACGTAATCTAATAAAAGTCGATGAAGACATGTAGGTATTTAAAATGAACACATTTTCGCTGATACCCTCTGTTCACATTAAAGATAATAAAGTGAGCGTAATGTCTTTTTTGAAAAAAGTAAAAAATACAATAACATTCAAAATAATAATTTCCATAACAATATTGCACAATCAGATGTATTTTTAATTCCTTTTGTAGAATAAAGGTTATGTGACAAAGTATACAAAAACAAAACAAAGCTGATTTGTAGTGTCTTTAATTAAAAACAATTCCAAATATTTTTAGAACTACTGATAATCCCTTCTTATCATTACATAACTTAATAAAATAATATACAACAATATCAGGAGTTCGTAAAAATATTTTGACAAAATATAAATTTCTCGTATACATCCTACTCTCTGGTTGATTCTTATGAAGATGTTATTATTAAAAAACCAGCTGGGAAACTTGTCACTACTATTTTCACAGCTATAATATAGTAACCAATACGTCAAGCGTTTATTGGCACAAAACAAAGAAGAAATCGTGGTACTCCATGACGTTTCACATGTTTACAAAGCGAGAGTATAATGGAACATCCGTAAACTGATCCACAAGAAACTAGCTAACAATTTAAGCAAAGCACCGAGCCTCCTTTCCTATACAGTCCATTCACTTACCATTTTTTCTCCGAATTTTAAAGAACCGCTTGGATTGGCATGTCATTTGGCAAACAGATAGCTAACATGTCAAAGAAGAAAAGTGATATTGTGCCAAGGTGGGCTTTTGCCTTGGGGGTGAGTACAACTCCTTCTCGGGGGTGAAAACACATACGATCAAAATACAGTGGTGTTAAAAAGTCCTGTATCACCTTACCAAATACGCGGTCTGTCGTCGATTTTTCCTTGTTCAGCATACTTCTTAATGACTCTAATTACTGTAGATTGATTACAGTTTCCTGCGGATGCTATTTCGCGACAATATTTGTCGTTTTTATGGTGAAAAATAATTTCAAAACGGTTTTCGTTCGATAATTTAGTTTGTTTGGTCTGGGATGACATTGTGATTTTTTTATCAAAAATCAAAGAGCGAATAAATGGGTTTTTATTTATATTGTCAAAATATGTGGCAAATTTGTCATTAAGATTCAATTTAATAATACTTTAACGACTTAATAATCACCTCATAATTTTCTCGGATTATGGGAAATCCCTTCAATCAGATTATTTTAATCTTTTCTGTAGAATTTTGAGCTAGTAATTAAAAAAACATTATAGTCTAGTAAAATAAAATTGCACTACATGTAAATCAAAATGTAAATTCGTACAGGTTGAAACAAATTTTATATCAAAGTTTAGGTGGGTACAAAAGATATTTTCAAGAAAGTATCCAAATCATACAAGGGGATCATTGTTTAAATAATTAAAAAGGGGTCATTTTTGCAAAAAAAATACTTTTTTACCTGCTGAGGTCATTCAATTACTAATGAAGGTCTATAGGATTGTTTTCTGTAAAGTTAAAGGGTAAATCTTTCACATAAATCTTACTAAATTAAATTTGACCCCTATTTATTTAAATAATTATACATAAAACTTTAAAAACAAATTTGCAAAAAATTATTTTTAGCGTTTTAAATAAGCACTATAAGATATTTTGTTTTACAGGATAAGTTGTGCTATGTTACCAGTATTAAACAAAAAAAAAATTGAAAAAAATTTAAAATTATTTTCACCAAGTACTTTCAAACTATTTGACGTATCCTTATCATACTTTACAGAAAGTGTGGGTACTATACAGTCTACTAAATTGTGATAAATAAAAGTTTCTAGCTACCACCAGAGGCGTACGACAGGGGCCAGTTCATGGTTGACCCTTCCCAAATTCTACGCCACTGAGGGAATTACTACTTTAGTGAAATTTTTCGATTCTCCAATACTTTCTATGTAAATAATATACTCTTCACTGGTAATGAGTAAGTCATTAGTTTTCGAGATATTGGACGTTAAAAATGAAACGGCATAGTTATTTTGATTCATTCATTCATTCATTTTAAACTTCCAATATCTCTCAAACTGATGACTTTATAAATACCAATAAAGTTATTTACATACAAAGTATTGGAGAATCGAAAAATTTCGCTACAATAGTAATTAACTCAGTGGCGTAGAATTTGGGAAGGGTCAATCATTCACTATCCCCTGTCCTACGTCTCTGGCACTAGCTAGAAACGTTTATTAATCACAATTTAATAGGGTGTATAATAGCCACACTTTCTGCCAAGTATGATAAGGATACGTCAAATAGTTTTAACGTACTTGGTAACAATAATTTTTAAATTTTTAAATAAAACACCCTGTAACTCAGTAAGTAGCCACATTTTATTTAAAAGATTTTAGTTAAATCTTAATATTTTTAGGTCTAGAATCTACAACTCAGAGATTCGACATTCTTAATAAAATTAACCCTAAACGGGCCCGTAGTAAGAAGAAAAAGAAGAAGAAAAAACGACATAAAAATTTTGTTAATTACTAAAAAAATCCCAGGAACCCAATGATCGAAACGACATTTCAAAATAGATATTTAATCCCCGCGACGTTATTAAAAAAACAAATTATAAACAAATTTGAATAATTTTCAAATGCCATTTTAGGGAGGAGTTTAACTGAAATTTGAATTTATCAATACATTTATCGAAAATATACATAAAAATAAAAATATTGAGATCTTAAGCAGGTGAATATTTCTTTGGCAACAACCGCGTTTTTGCAATTGAAAATATAGTAACATTTAATAAACAAATTCAATATCTCAAAAACTATTAAATAGTTTTCGACCAATTTTTTTTGCTTGATAGTGGTAACATAGCGCAACTTAGTCTGTAAAATAAGATATTTTATAGTGCTTATTTAAAACGCTAAAAATAATTTTTTGCAAATTTGTTTTTAAAGTTTTATATATAATTATTTAAATAAATAGGGGGTCAAATTTAATTTAGTAAGTCTTATGAGAAATATTTACTCTTCAACTTTGCAGAAAAAATCCTATAGACCTTCGTTTGTAATTGAATGACCTCAGCAGTTAAAAAAGTAATTTTTTTGCAAAAATGACCCCTTTTTAATTATTTAAACAATGATCCCCTTGTATGATTTGGATACTTTCTTGAAAATATCTTTTGTACCCACCTAAACTTTGATATAAAATTTGTTTTAACCTGTACGAATTTACATATTGACTTTTTTTATTTTATTAGGCTATTAGTAAGTATACCGATAATGCTAATTACAAGCACCAACTTAAAATGAATTAGCGAAAATATACAAAAAACTTGTGTTAAACCTCAAAAACTATAAGGCGCTTAGGTGATGCAGGACTTTTTAACACCACTGTAAGTCCGGAAGTTGATAAACAGACAATTCTAAGCAACTGTTTTCCTATACAGTTTTTTCACTACGTCCGTATTTTTCGAGTAATTTGCAAGTGAATATGTTCATTTTGCAAACAAAAAAAAAACACGTTTTTAGGGGGTATTTCGCAAAAACCTCAAAAAGTAAGTATTTTATCGAAAAAATATTCGTAGTGAAAATATGGCTTATAAAAAAGTGAAAAAAGTGGTGTACGTATGAAGTCCGTAGACTCAGTAGAAGCAGAGTTGTAGCTAATGAAAAGTAGGTTCTTATTCCTCAAATTCCAAATCGAATATTGCAACGTGAATTAACCAAAATAAGCACTTTTCGGGGAAAACTCATCACAAAAGTGTTAAAACGCTTTATTTTTGTGTTTCAAACAAGTTTCTAGCCTCAGAAGTACGCAAGTTACGCTCAAAATAAAGCTGGTCTCTTTTTATTGGCAAAGAAAAATCGTAAAAATCACCCCCTAATTAGCATCCTAAATGAAATTAATCGTAATATCTAACTGCTTCACAAGTTACTTTTAGTCCAGAAAGCCACTGCGCATCCGCTAGGAAAAATATTCTAATTCGGAATTTTTGCACAATCTTACACAAAAAGAACTCCTTTTAACAAATTTGCATGTTGCCAGGACCAAAAGGTGGTCAAAAATTTTTTAAACGTTTTTTTTTTGTTTTTTTCCTAAAATTATTTTTTTTGCATGGAAAAAAGTTTTTTAGGTTTTTTGGATCATTCCAAACAGAAAAGGTTTTTAGTGACTTTTCTCTAAAAATGATAGTTTTAGACATATAAGCGATTAAAAATTGAAAAATTGCGAAATCGGCCATTTTTAACCCTCAAAAACTATGTGAAAAACTGAAAATTTGAATGTTTCCAAAGTAGGTAGATATTCTTTAAACATCGATTGATGAAATCCCGAAGAGTTTTCTGCAATACAATATTCAAATCTCCTTTGTTTTTTAATTGCTAATCAAGCGTGCGCGACACTATTTTCCACCGACTGTATGGTGCAAATGAAAGGAATAAATTCGTTATTTCGTAAACCGGCACCTTTAAGGAAAAATCCCGAAACAGGTCGATCTTTATTTTTAAGTTATAATATTGTGGCATATATGGTATACTAGTGACGTCATCCATCTGGACGTGATGACGTAATCGATGATTTTTTTAAACGAGAATAGGGGTCGTGTGCTAGCTCATTTGAAAGGTTCTTCAATTCTCTATTTAGTAATATAAACATTTACATAATTATTTACACAGGGTGTCCAAAAAATTTTTATTAAATTAAATTATTTGACAAAAAAAGAAGTAGAAGGACACCCTGTATAAATAATTATGTAAATGTTTACATTACTGAATAGAGAATTGAAGAAGCTTTCAAATGAGCTACCACACGACCCCTATTCTTATTTAAAAAAATCATCGATTACGTCATCACGCCGAGACGGATGACGTCACTACTACAACATATATGCCACAATATCATAACTTAAAAATAAAAATCGACCTGTTTCGGGATTTTTCCTTAAATTCGCCGGTTTACGAAATAACGAATTTATTCCTTTCATTTGCACCATACTGTCGGTGGAAAATAGTGTCGCGCACGCTTGATTAGCAATTAATAAACAAAGGAGTTTTGAATATTGTATTGCAAAAAACTCTTCGGGATTTCATCAATCGATGTTTAAAGAATATCTACCTACCTTGGCAACATTAAAATTTTCAGTTTTTTACATAGTTTTTGAGGGTTAAAAATGGCCAATTTCGCAATTTTTCAATTCTTAATCGCTTATATGTCAAAAACTATCATTTTTAGAGAAAAGTCACTAAAGACCTTTTCTGTTTGGAATGATCCAAAAAACCTAAAAAAAATTTTTCCATGCAAAAAAAATAATTTTAGGAAAAAAACAAAAAAAAAAAAAACGTTTAAAAAATTTTTGACCACCTTTTGGTCCTGGCAACATGCAAATTTGTTAAAAGGAGTCCTTTTTGAGTAAGATTGCGCAAAAAATCCGAATTAGAATATTTTTTCTAACGGATGCGCAGTGGCTTTCTGGACTATTTGCTTATGTAAGTTTCTATGATCTGTAAGTTTCACCATTTCAAAGTGCTTATTTTTGAAAAAAGTATTGGCTTTAAATTAAAAAAAAAATTTGAAATTTAAAAAAATGCCTTTTTTCAAAACAATTCAAAAAGTATTAGTGATACGAAAAATCTTGAAAAGTAAAAAAATATGTTTTGCTGTTCTGAATATTTTGGATTTTTTATTTTTTTGTAAGACAAAAATTGGTTAAGATATGGCTGTTCAAAATTTTCATACACTCGTGATTAATGACTCTTTCAAGCCCTTTCAACTACAGCCCTTTAAAAAATAAGCACTTTGAACCGATGAAACTTACAGATCATATTAAACAATACATAAATAAAGCAACTTGCGGTCACGATTAATTTCATTTGGGATGCTAATTAGGGGGTGATTTTCACGATGTTTTTGTTATTTAAATAAGGGACCAACTTTATTTTGAGCGTAATTTACTTACTTTTGATGATAGAAACTTAAAAAAACAATATTAAAGCATTTTTTTAACACTTGTGATTAGTTTAAACATTGAAACAAGTTTCGAATTTTATTTCCTGACTTACTAGACTTAAGTTTTGATAAGTTTTCCACGAAAAGTGTTTAATTTTAAAAGATTCGATTTGGAAATTGACGAATAAGAACCTACTTTTCATTAGCTATAACTCTGCTTCTACTGAATTTACAGACTTCGTGCATACATCATTTTTTTTCTCTTTTTTATTAGCTATATTTTGGCTAAGAACATTTTTATCGATAAATACTTACTTTTTGAGTTATTTACGAAAAACCGTCTAAAACATGTTTTTTTTTTGTTGAAAAACGAACATATTCACTCGCAAATAACTCGAGAATTACTGACTTACATATTGAAAAAAACTCTATAATTAGTCAGTTTATCCACCTCCGGACTTATTTTTAACGTATGTTTTTTCACACCCGAGAAGTGGTGGTACTCACCACCAGGGGAAAAGTACACATCAGCACAATATCACTTTTTTTCTTTGACATGTTAGGCAGGTCATGTGTGCCAAATTTAATGTCAGTCCAAGCTGGTCTTGAAAATTGGGAGGTTTTGCAATATTTTACCGTGAGTGAATGGACTAATATTGAGTGATTTCCTGATAGGAATATCTTTTAACATTTAGAATATAATACAGTTTCTTGTTTCTTGTCTTTCAATTAACTGCCTCCATATTTCCCGCCATGTGATCCATCGCGTTACCACGACCCGAAGACTGCTCCAAGATCCGAATTTGGCCTAAGATGGGCCGCAGTCTCCGTTATAGGTGGCCCAGGGCTAGCTGTAGGGACTTCCGCAAGCGTAGAGACCGCGCTGCATGCTGCCCATACCTCCCATCCCCATGGCCTGGTGGAATGCATACCCTTCGTCCTGGAGGGACGCCAGGTGAAAATCTGAAACACGAGATGGTTTTTGAGTTTTAATGAATCTAGTGATGGTGCGTTTCAGTCAAGTTTCATAGGGATGGAAGGGTGAATTGCGTAGCAATATTTTTATTGGTTTTATTTGAAAAATGCTTAATTACCAATTAAACTACTTTTTCTAATCTCTAATCTGATCTTGAAAAGTCTAGGGAATTTCAAGTACCTATGATTATATGCTTCGTTGATTACCAAAAGGCATTTGATTGTGTAAGCTGGATAAATCTGGGGTCAATTTTAATAGAAATGGGCGCACCAATGCACCTGGTGACACTTATTAAAAATCTGTACCAGTTTAATATAGCGACAGTACGACTAGATCAGAAGTTCTCAAACCAATTCAAGACTGAGAGAGGCGTTAGACAAGGATGCGTGTTGTCACCTGACTTTTTTAACATTTATGGTGAACATGTCATGAGGATGGTTTTAGAAGGATGGGCCGGTGGAGTAACAGTAGCTGGTAGGAAAATCTCCAATTTAAGATTTGCTAATGACACTACACTTATAGAAGCAAATAAGCAAGAAATGTTTGATCTTCTGCGAAGAGTTGAGTACGAAAGCAACAAAGTTGGTCTGAAAATCAATAAAACTAGACAAAAATAATGGTGGTCAACAGATTCGACACTATTCAACTGACTAACATGTTACAGGAATACCAGATAGTAAACACCTTTATCTATCTCTAGTCTAGTATAACTAACGATGGTAACTGTGAAGCAGAAGTTCGGAGACGTATTGGTATGGCAAAAAATGCGATGAGTCGCCTAACTAAAGTTTGGAAAGACAGACCTTTCTCTCAAAATATCAAGATGAGACTGCTGAATGCCCTTCTATATGCCCTGAATATTTCTATACGTAGCAGAGACCTGGACTCTTCGCGCATGCGAGCGCCAAAAAATTGATGCCTTTGAGATGTGGTGCTGGACAAGAATGCTGCGCATACTTTGGACAGCTCATAGGACAAACGTTTCCATTCTAAACCAACTCAATATTAAAAAAAGGCTGTTCACAATATGTCTGCTACGAATTCTGCAATTCATTGGTCAAGTGGTTCGCAGAGGTGACGACAGTTTGGAAAGATTAATTGTTTCTGGAAACGTTCCTGGGAGAAAATCAAGAGGACGATCACCAACTAGATGGTCTGACCAAATAAAGCATTCAGCTGGAAACTCACTCTGCGAAGCTCTTAGAGCAGCTGAAGATAGAGATCAATGGAGAAACATTGTTAGGAATATTGGAAGAAATCGCGATCCTCAGTAATGGGAAAACGACAAGAGAGAGAGAATCTGATCAACATAAGCCTCTTTAAGTAGGTTCTTTGTTTTTTCAAGATCTAAGAAACTGTAATTTAAACTGAATCAATCTTGGTCATATTTACAATAATATAAAATCAAATTTACAGAACTTGAAAGCTAAACCCAGAAGCTTTAAGACGTATGAATAGAGAACGTGAACAGAAATTGTAAAGAAACGTAAAACATCTTATCTTGGACACATATTTAGACACAACAGGTATAACTTCCTTCAACTTATTATAGAAGGGAAAATAGAAGGAAGACACGGCCCGGGTAAACGACAAATGACCTAGCTGCGCAACATCAAAGAATGGACAGAATTAGACTTTCAAAGTCTAACAAGAAAAGCCCAAAATAGAGAAGACTTTGCAGAAGTCATCGCCAAGCTTCGCTAAGAAGACAGCACCCAAAGAAGAAGAAAGCTAAACAACTATTGTTATATCATGTACTGATACCAGAAGAAATACATTGTTACTACATTCCTAGACGTCAGTAGGGCATTTGACAAAATATGGCATGAAGGGTTTATTCGCCATATGAGCCAGCTTAGATACAGCAAGGCAACGACATGCATTCTTTCGTCCTACCTAGCCAATAGAAGAGATAGGGAGATTTCAATAGGGAGATTTCAACGCTAAAATAGGAAAGAACGAAAATAACAACGAATATATAGGAAATTTTGGACTGGGAAGTAGAAATCACAGGGGAGATATGCTCGCAAATTTCCTCAGCAAAGAAAAGCTATTCTGCTCAAACATATTCTACAAGAAAAAGATGCAGATATAATGGACGTGGCACAGCCCAGACGGCAAAGTAAAAAATGAAATTGACTTTATACTCTCTAACTTCAAAAACATTGCTAAAGATGTTACTGTACTAAATTCTGTTGACACTGGTAGGGACCATCGATTAGTTAGGGTGCGAATAGAAGTAAATACAAAATTCGATAGAAGAAAATTATTAACACAGGATAAATTACCAAACATAGAAGCACTCGAAATGAATCAAGAGGAATATCAAAGTGAACTAAAAAAGAAACTAGGACCTTTACCAGTATTCAACACGAAAGATATAAATGAAATAACACAAAAATTAACGAATGACATAACATCAACTAAGTACAAAAAAGATCTGTGGTAAAAATAAAAATCCGAGAAAAACGAAACTTAAACAAACAACACTGGATTTAATGGAAGAAAGAAGAAGAACATCTAAAGAATTACCAGAATATAAGGCTATCAACAATAAAGTTAAAAAGAGCATAAGGTCAGACTTGCGGGCTTATAAAACAAAACAAATATTGCAAACCATCGAAAACAATAGAAACATGAGAGTATTGAAATCAAATTTAACTAAAGGAAAATCGAAGATAACTAAAATCAAAAACCAACAGGGGAATACGGTGACGGAAAAAACTCAAATAATCAAGGAAATACAAACGTTCTACAAGAACCTTTATACATCCACTATACAGAACCCCGGAACAGACCATAGAACAATTCTAAACGTCGCCTCGGAAACTCTCCCTAAAATAACTTCTTCGGAAATTAGACATGCCTTACAGCAAATGAAGAATAAAAAAGCTCCTGGCGAGGCTCATATAACGTCTGAAATGTTACAAATGGGTGGCAACATCGTTGTAGAGGTTGTGGAAGTCTTGCTGAATAGGTGTCTAATAGAGAAAAGAATACCCAAACTGTGGTAAAACGCCGAAATAATACTTTTACACAAGAAAGGAGACACTACTAATATTGAAAACTACAGGCCTATAAGTTTGTTGTCACATTTATAGAAATTGCTAACAAGAATAATAACTAACCGCATAACACAAAAACTTGATTTATATCAACCGGTTGAACAGGCGGGATTTCGAAAAGGGTTTGGTACTAACGATCACTTACAAACCATCAGAACACTGGTAGAAAAAACCACAGAATATAATGTACCCTTACATATGGCATTTATTGACTTTCACAAGGCTTTCGATAGTATTGAAACCTGGTCTATTTGTCAGCCCTAAAGGATGCTCGAATAGACTCACGGTACACTACACTCATTAAAAACATTTATGAACAGGCCACATTCCACATCAAAATCAATGAAGACCAAAAAACCGAAAAAATACGCCTTGGTAAAGGTATTAGACAAGGTGATACTATTTCACCAAAACTTTTTACCTTAGCATTGGAAAATGTATTCAAACAGCTCGACTGGGAGGAAAAAGGTCTAAACATTGATGGTGTACATTTGAGTCATTTGAGGTTTGCGGACGACATAGTATTATTCAGTACATATATTAAGGAACTGGAGCAAATGATGAAGGAACTAAACCAGCAGTCAAATAAAATAGGTCTTAAAATGAATCTTCAGAAAACAAAAATAATGAGTAATGTACAAACTAATCTTGTTACTGACAACGTCAGTCTTGAAAATGTACACCACTATATATATATATCTTGGACATACCATTAAAATCGGCAAAGAAAACCAAATAGCCGAAATAAAAAGACGCATACAATTGTCTTGGGTAGCTTTCGGCAAGTTAAGCTTTATCTTGAAGAATAGAGATATACCAATGTGTCTAAAACGTAGAGTTTATGACAAATGTATCTTACTGTAACTACATATGGACTGGAGACCATGGCCTTTACAAAGAAAACCTTAGAGCAGCTCAGTACAACTCAAAGAGCGATGGAGAGGGCCATGCTAGGGATTAGTTTGAGAGACAAAATTCGAAATATCGACATTCGTGAAAGAACAAAGATTACTGATGTCGCAGAACGTATAGCAAGGCTCAAGTGGCAATGGATCGGACATGTTGCCCGAGATAATCCCGAAAAATGGACACAGAGACTAACAAACCAAGAGAGAACAGGCGAGGAGTAGGCAGACCGCAGAAGAGGTGGGCAGATGATATCAAACAAGTCGCGGGCAAACAGTGGATGAGAATTGCCAAGAGTAGAAATCGATGGAAGCAAATGGAAGAGGCCTATGTCCAGCAGTGGACGAAAACAGGCTGAAGAAGAAGAAAGAAGAAGAAGCCAATAGAAAGTTCAGGGTTCAAATATGACACCTGTCTTAAATCGGAATGCTCGAGGCCGTAGTGCCACAGGGGGATACTTTCACCTTTTCTGTAGTCCATATACACCGTGGACACAGCAACCATCTTGCAAACCATACTCAGTCTAGTGAGAAGATTTCTATAAGATGCTTTAAATGAGTTGGAAGATGGGTTACCAATCAACCAGTAACCAGTGTAGAGTTATCGAGTTATTAAGTTATCATGACCCAGCCAGAGACCTAAGAGGACAAATTAACAAGGCCGTTGTCTTGTCCGGATGTTTGAGAGATGTTGTCTGGAATAACCCATATATGAGAATGGATAGCAAAGTTAGAATTTATAAAACTTGCATCAGACCTGTCATGACCTATGGCATTGAATCAAGAGAAGACACCAATAAAACGAAAAGCATGCTACGAACAGCCGAAATGAAGACACTAAGAGCAATAGCAGGGAAGACAAGAAGAGATAGAATACGAAACAACATCATCAGGGAACAATGTGGCGTGCAAGATGTAGTCGGATGGGGCAGGCAAATACGAAGAGAATAGTTCAGTCATGTAAACAGAATGGAGGAGCACAGACTATCAAGAATTGCGCTAGAAGGAAAACCAGCAGGCAAGCGTCCACCGGAGAGACCACCAAAAAGATGGAGAGATAGCTGGCAGTCTACCTCTCAAGAAATACTTCAACGTCGGAATTAACAGATCGACAGATCTACAACAAGTATAAGAAGAAGAAGAAGGAAGATTGGTTCACTCAAATAGAAAAAACAGTAAACCCACATAAATCACAGGCAGTCGTGTTCCAAAAAAAATTAGGAAGTCAGGACCACCAAGTGAGAATGTTCAACATACAGATAAAATGGTCCAACCAAACAAAAATTTTTTGGAGTTCTAGTGGACAAAAGAATGACAAAGACACCACATGTCAACATCCCTATCACTAAAACAAGACATCAAGAAGCACGTTAAGATCTCTTGAAAGAAATAGAAATTTAGGCCTGAAAACCAGGTTAAGAATGGCCAACAGCATCATCACACCAGCTATAGCTTGGGACCAAACCCGTAAATCCAACAGGAAGAAGATTCAAGTAGAACATAACCACATTATAAAGGTGACTATGAACATTCCCACATATGTATCAGAAAGGTTCCTATACAGAACCAAAGAGGTAAGGAATCTACATCAAAGCAATGAAAAGCGTACGGAATCCTATTACTACTCACAGTTAATCTTATGTATCTAAGCTTGCAGCAAATGTTCTCATGAAAAATGTTCCACGTTTTATATAGACAGTGATATACTGATAGTGTAAATAGAAATTTGCAATCTCGTTTTGAAAATAAACTTTGGAAATGCCTTATTATGCTTGATTAAACGACTTTTCTTTAGTAGTTTGCTTTGCTAAGGATGGTAACAGTTTCTTAAACTTTCTTGTTGTTCAAATAAAACTAATAATAAGTACATAGAGTCTAGGCATGCACATTTTTTAACACTAACTATGAAACAATTATGGGTTAAAAAATTGATGACGTTATTAAAGCTGCTTAAATTTTATTTATTTCTTAATGTTAGTTATCTAATTACAAATCCATAAAAAATTATACATTAAACGTTTAACTAATCAACAGAGTGTATCAATTCATTTTAATAATTTCTGTTGTTGGTTTATCACACTAAATCTACCTTTATTCCAAAAGAAGGGAAAATTATATTTCAGAATTTAAAGAAACACGAATCAAGAAGAGATCGGGTTCCAAATGAGTGAATACGAGCAATGCAATGATGGGAGTCACGCATACTATAACTGATGACATAAAAAGAAAACAACTAATACGGTCCCGGCTATGTACAGAGAATGCCAGATGACAGGATCCCTAAACAGATTTTGACGTGGACAACACAAGGGAGAAGGTCGAGAAGAAGCTGGAGGGAGGGAATTAAAAAAGATCAAGAGGAAACACCAGAAATAGCAGTGGCAGAACCTACAGACGACACAACAGGGCCTGAAATCCTAAAAAGCGAGATAGAATATGCTATAAGGAACACTAAAGGGGGTAAAGCTGCAGGACCAGATGAAATTCCTGTAGAATTGTTGAAACTTATAGACGACGACACACTTGAAATAATGGTGAACCTCTTTAACACAATTTATAGGCATCATACCAAAGAAATGGCTCTCCTCTACTTTTGTCACTATCCCGAGGACGAATAACGCCAGAGAGTGTTCAGACCACAGAACTATAGCATTGGTAAGCCACACACTAAAAGTATTTTTAAAAATAATTCACAATAGAATATTTAACAAATTAGAAGAGGACATAAGCGCCACACAGTTTGGATTCAGAAGTGGACTGGGAACACGGGAAGTTTTGTTTGGATGTTTGGATGTAAACCAAGACCTCTACGTAGGTCTCATAGATTTTTCTCATAGTACTCTTTTCATAGTTTCATACAGTTCCATACAGTTTCATAGTACTCTTTCAAAACCTGGATGATTTTTTATTATCTCTACAGTCTACAGATTTGATCACGGTATCCTTTCGCCCTGCTTTCTGACGTCTTATCCGCCTTCTGTATATTCCTACCTTTGCCTTCTTCTCCATCCATATATGTGATGGAGGGAGGTCAGGTATGGCCTCCATGGAGGCGATTGAAGTAGTAGACAACATTCCTGTTATGATTAAGCATTCTAGTCGTCCAAGCCTATTCAGTTTCTTTCTGGTGGTCTTTTATTGGCACTCAGATAACCTTATAGCCATACGTAATCATAGGTCTGACTACATTTATACGTAGCCAGTACATCTCTGTTTGGGTTCCAGACCTTATGATTTCCCAGATAGCCTTTGATAACCGAAATGTCCAAAGTTTTGCCTTGTTAAATATTCTTTCCAGATGGACGTTCCTTGTAAGCCGCTTATCCAGCATTACTCCTGGATATTTAACCTCACTTGTCTGTTTGGCAGTTTCTCTATACAGAGCGTGTATCCAGATGTTATCTTTGTTCGGTCTCCTTGTGAAACTGACCAGTACTTCCCTTGGACCAAGATCTGCTCTAAATCCAAATTGCACTTTACTTGTGTTCTTCCAATTTGGTGTATACGCAATAGTGAATGATTTGCATAATATACTTATTAAACTAATATTAATTTGTGCAGGTCATCAAATCCTAGCGATTTCTCATCTTTAATCGGTCTAGTGGTCATCAATTTGCACAATAGAAACTGTAGATCTGGATCTGACTTAAAAATAGTGGAACAGAAAAATATTAAATGCTTGTGAAATTAATAAAACAAGACATAAATACAAAGCTTTAGTACAAGATAGAAATAATAATAGAGACAAGAAAAATACGACTGTGTATCACGATTTTAACCAAAATAAGAAAATGGTTTGATTTAACTTTTTATGTATTGAATTCAGGTGTAAGATATAGCCAACACATTATCTCTTTCAAGAGCTTCATCTCCAAGAAAAAGCTTTTTAAAGATAAAGGAGGAGATGATTGTAAGAGATCTGGTATTATTTTTTTAAGAAATTAAATGGTGAAGAGTAAGAGATATACCAACAAACAGAAACTATGTTGTTAATATTTAACCTGTCTCTATATGACAGCGTAAATTCTAACTTGTGTATTCAAAATTTACAAATACGGGGAACTACACTCTAATTTGACTTCTTTTATTATTTTGTCAATTTCTAAAGTGCAAAAATTAACTTAATGATAAGCTAATACAACATATAAAGCATATTTGTTTTTTGCATGTAGGTATTAGTTTTTGGAACTATTAAACTACAATGTATTTACAATTCAAAACTTCTAAGTGTTCCCTGTGTGCTCCGAATTTGTTTCAAATTTGGCGCTAACAAAATAAAAAAACAAAAATAAAACAAAATAAAAATACCTATATAATAACAGAATCACATTCAAAAAACATCCTAAGTTGCAAGATGGGCAAACTGACTAGGATGCAGATCAAATTGATAAGGGTGACCATATGGGGACATATGATAAGGAACGATATTCATACTGGCCATCTTGTGTTCCTTCTTCCACTTCATCCGCCGATTTTGAAACCATATTTTTATTTGTCGCTCGGTTAGGCAGAGAGCATGGGCTATCTCGATTCTTCTCCGCCTTGTCAGGTATCTGTTAAAATGGAATTCTTTCTCCAACTCTAAAGTTTGGTACCTAGTGTACGACGTCCTTTGGCGCTTCGTTTCTCCATTGGCGTTCACAGTACCTGAAACAAAATAAATGAAATTAGAGAAAATCCAGTAAGAATTTTATTAAAAGCGGTAAGCCCTTGATTTAATTGGGTGAGATGGATTGGTAGATGGGGAAAAATAGAATGGTCCCCAAGATCTCCAGATGTGACACCACTTGATTTTTTTTTAATTGTTTTGTTTGAATGGTTTGTATAATCACAAATATGAAAATACCGTATACCATAAACTAGCCTATTGTGTCATACTAGTTTAAGCTTTTTTGTTCACGAGAACAAGTATACTGTTCTCTCCACTATCTATGTTGTGTTGCTATGTAGATCCCCATTTAACATTTTTACACAATATATTTTTATATTTCGTTTAAAAGACTACTACTGCTTTCATTATTACTTGTTTAGATAATATTTTTTTAATTAGCTTTATGAATGATATAAATGGTTCTAAAATTCTCACAAAGAACATCTTTATTGTACTTCATATTATTAGGTTACAGTTGGTGATGATTAAGAGTGTTGTCATTCTTGTGGCTGTTGCATTATTACATATTTTGATAGGTATTTTTACTTCCTGTCTATAATAAATCTTTACCATACTATTATATATATGACACTATAAATCAATCAGAATTGTTATCGACTTTCTTCTTTTTTAGCTTGGTTATGCGAGGATTTCCGGCCGGGGCAAGATATGCGGGTAAGTCGGTTTTGAGAGCTTCTAATATAGAAAACATATTATAACAACGTGTTACTTTTGCTATATTACTAACAGAAACGGTATTGACAAATTAGCTTAAGGCACTAGTTTAAATGGAAAAGTCGTGATAGAAAGCTGCAACTTATTCCAATTTTACTGAAAATACCATTCTCATTGCTAACTTAATTCTATACGAACTCGCATAAATCGTTCATCAAATCGACAGTAAATACTGTACCAAGTATCTCCATAAAAACGTGCAATGGCCAATACAATAAGGGGTTGAAAACTGAACTGGATTTTCTCTTAACAATCTGTACTAATGGGATGGTTTTGGATCAGATAACAACGAAACTATATCGTAACATTTCCTGGTGTGTAATGTATGCTGATGATGTAGTATTCGTAGGAAATAGAGAAAGCGTCTTAGAACAAAAACTGGAACAGTGGAGACAAGTAATTGCGGAAAAAGGTTTAAACTTACAAGGAAAAAAACAGACTATTTGGAATGTTGGAATAGGAAAAGCGAAGTTACTACAAATAAAGTGAGATCTTTGGATGGTGAAATGATTGTGAAAAGTAATAGTTTTAAGTACCTAGGATCACTGTTGCAAAATAATGGGGAAATATATGGAGATGCATGTAGTAGAATTAGGGTAGATGGATGAAATGAAAGGAAGCGAGGCGTGTGTTGTGTGACTGAAAAATTCCAATGAAGTTGAAGGGAAAATTCTATAAAATAGCTATAAGATCGAATGTGATGTACGGAACTGAATGTTGGCAGTTAAAAAGAAAGAGGAACAAAGAATGCATGTGGCGGAAATAAGAATGCTTAGATGGATGAGTGGGGCAACAAAAGATGATAAAATTAAATTTGAGCATATTAGGGGAAGTCTAGGGATTGCACGAATTGATGCCAAAATGAGGGAGCATAGGATAAGATGGTTTGGTCAAGTTCAACGTCGAGATGTTAATCACTCAATACGATGAATTGCTGAAATGCGGGTACCTGAAAGGAGTAGGAGGGGAAGGCAAAAGAAGACTTGGCAGGAGTCGCTTAGACAGAACATGTCAGAAACGGGGAATGATGTTAATATGACCTAAGGTAGAAACTTATGGAGAAATGTAATTAGGGAAGCCGACCCCGCATAGGGATAAAGATAAGGATAAAGGCAAAGAGAATGATGAGATGATGACTAGTAGGGAATTTTCATTTCTAAAAATTTAACGAGCCGTCACCTGGGTTAGTGTGCATCATCACTAGTTATCTGAAACAGGGTTAAATATGCAGTTAGCGTCGGAATAATCCAGAAGAGTCCCTCTGGCGAAAATCCCATTTGATGTAGGTAATTATTATTATTACTATTATTTAAAATGCATTCTTTGTATGAGTACTTGTTAATATGTGTGCGTGTTATTACGTGTTATAACGAACATGGGTGGGGTGAGACAGGAATGTGTAATTTCGCCAATTATTTTTAATGTCTACTCGGAAGAAATCCTGAAAAAAGCTCTCGAGGGTGAAATATCTTGAATAAAAATAAACGGACTTCCCATTAACATTAGATATGCGAAAAGTATGGAAGTCGAGTATGGAAAAGAATATGTCTAACAATGAAGGTCAATCAGACAAAATTTAAACGAATATCGAGAACTTAAAGAAATAGTGAGAGTGTTAAACGGAGCCAATGTCAAACGACAAATATGCATACCTTAGAACAATGTCCACAAACGATTACTTCCAGGAAATCTAAATTAGAATATAAAACGCTATAGCAAATTACAAAAAACGTGAAGCTTTACAGAAGCAATTTAAAGTTGGAGCTAAGAGTTAGATTGGCGAGGTGTTACGTTTTCTCAACTATGTTTTATGAAGTGGAAACTTGGATATTGAATGCGACATCAATGAAAATACTACAATCATTTGAGTAGTGTGTCTATAGAAGAGTTTTGAAAATATCGTGGACAGAACACGCCACAAACAAAGAGGTTTCGGGGAAGGATGAATAAAGGAATTAGATACAATAAAAATTATAAAATTAGAGTATCTTGGACATATTACATGCAGAGGGAGATACATCTTGCTCCAACTGATAACGCAGGAAAAAATCCAAGGAAACAAAAGCATAGGTAGACGTAGAATATTAGGTACGTACAGCTGCAGTCACTGAATAGTTTACACTTTCATCTTTGTATTGGTTTTTATTTATTTATTTACCTTCTTTAATTTTTTAATTTTAATTAACCTTAGTTGCATTAGGTGTATTTAAACGAGATAAAAATTCAAAAAGAGTCTAGCAGAGGTAGATTACCATATTTGTTTTACGCTCTATTTTTGATGCCGTCCTTTTTTAAAGAATTTACCCCCATCAATTGGGATCAAAAACAAAAAAAGTCAATTGTATCCACATTCCCAATGGCTTCATATTTAAGGGGCCATATTTTGGCTTCTGTTCTCAGCAAGGGAGTTCTGTTGTTCACCAATCACCATGATTTTTCCCAAATTTTTTGAATGAGTAAATTCTTTGGTGGAAGCAGTTGAAACATTACAGTTTTTATTACAGAATCTAGGGTGTACAAAAGAATATAACGGAGTATAAAGGACAGTGAGAAACTTCTCATCCTGACTGATTTAAAGTTTGTGGATTTAAATTAAAAATACACTTAAAAATTGATAAATAAGGTTGATTTACTTTACATGCACCATGCACTAGTATTTTTAAAAGCATAGGAAAGGGTATCTGGCGCCTTGCGTTTAGAATTAAGGTTGGCACCTTTTTTTGAGTCAGTCCAGCCCTACTCCACATATTCAGATTTTTTACAATAATTTATATATATTGAAAATTTGAGTTGTTATGACCCGCGGTTTTTTCTTTTGCAAGGTTTCCTTCCAATAAATTAGTATGTAATAATTGCAGATGCTTGACAGTTTTGATCCAATTTAATATTCAGATAAATGACCTGCTCGTACTAATTCAAGCGACTTGTACGAATCCATTCCCGTGATTCATTTTAAAAATGATTAATTTATATAAATAAATTTGTCTTGGCAAGAAGGAAGCAAAAAATCCGATCGTATACGTGTTTTATTTTGCCCAGCGTGTGCGTATAAAACTATATTTTTGGCATGTTGACACTTTTGAAATAAGCTAGCATTTGTGGACGCTGTAAATCTCGGTATTCAAATAAAAAAATAAAAGGTTATTCTATATTTACTATCCATATTCACTCCGAACGGGATGTGGAAAAGAGGGATTCCGTTCTTCGGCAACGTAAACAATTATTCGGGATATTTATAGCTTGACTTGAAATAATGATATAAAAATCACACCTGTCAGTTTTTATGAAAAAATTGTTGTGTATCAACATATGGATACAAATGGTACATGGGATAATGAGTCAGTGCCACTCACACGAAGGACTCAAAAGATGGCGAAACATAACCGAATAAACTGGACTTAGTCCTACAAAACATAATTATTATAGTGGTAAAAAGAAAAAACACACAACAAGAGTGGTGTCACGAAGGATGTCTTAACATTTTAAAAAGGAAGATTGAAATAAGGCAAAGGTGACGAAAAAGAAGAAACAAAAATATAAGAAGAAAAATACGGCCCTGAATGACCTAACGAAAAGTGTGTTTATTTCTGGTCTCAACAAAATTGCAAATTTTGTGCAGAAAGAGTAATAGTTTATTTATAAATAGTTAAGTGACAAGTTTATTTGATACCAGTAAGTGCATCCATCGTATTATTTTTGTTTAATATAACGTGGTAAAGCAGTTTTAGCTAATTGTTATTTAATAACATCAATAAAGTACGATATAAGCTACAATTTATTCCAGTTTTGTTACTGGTTTAATTACTTGCTTAATTACTGGTCAGCAGTGGCGGCTCGTGATTTTTACAATAGGGGAGGCTATACCTAACTGTAAAATATCTAGACAAATTTGCATTAGCAAAAAAATGCGCCAAAAAATGTAATTTAAGGCCCCATTTTTTGACCATTTTTTATTTACATTTCATAATATCCCAATTCATAATTTCATGATATCATATCATTTTAAAAATAGTTAGCCTAATTGTAAAAGTTAATACCAAAGTCTGTGTCGTTTAGTTTATTTTTTCGTCGTTTATTTGTTAACAATTCCATCTATTTGTAAATAGATACCTATGCATATCAAAATAAATACAGATTTGAAGTTTTGCAGTCCATACATAATGAAGCTCCAAATTTTTTAAGATACTCAACTGAATTTTTTTAATTCTAAACGCGGCCTACTGCGAATTCAAAAACACGATAAATTACCGATATTTTGCTTTGAGTTAGAGATATCGGAAAAAGTTATTTGAGCAAGTTGTCCCAAATATTATTATAACCCCACATACCAAATTTCATAACAAAATTCGCACTTTTAGATTTTTCATTATTTTTAGTCAGCACCCTAAAATTCGTTGTCCCGAGACGCACGCAACCACGCAACGGAGCCGAGAAGCTACTCTGCCTCTCTTGGTATATCTCCGGGCAGCGTGTGATGGCACCGTAGATGCCACTGTTAGGAGACCGGGTCTCCTTAAACCCCTGCTGCGCTGCACGGAGCATTAGCAACGGAGACTGCTGGGCTTCTCGGCTCCGTGCTTGCATCTCGGGATAACTCAGGGTCCTGCCTACAATAATATGTAATAAAACTGAGACGCGATCATGCGTTCTAATGCTAATGCTCCGTACGTATGGATAATTAGTGATAATATGGAATTTACACGTTGTATAATAGTGAGAGTGATTGTTGTTTTCGCGATTCATGATAAACAAAACAGTGTAGAGTGTGTAAAAAATTTATGGGGAGGCTGAGCCTCCCTTGCCTTCTCTGACGAGCCGCCACTGCTGGTCAGGTCCGTATTAGTTTTGAATACATGTCTCGTGTTAAAATTAAAAATGGAACCTAACATTCAGAGTCTCTCTGACTCGCAACATGTACAACAACTGCAGATAAATACCAATAAAACCTATTCATCAGTAACTTCTACAACTTTTCCGTCGAAACTGCAAGCGATTGTCTTCAGCGCCTTAGAAAATACGAAGCTGAAAGATTATTTAATTCCGTTGGGCAATCTAATTCAACCAAAAAATATTATATTTTCGTCTCGATTATCGAACAATCGGATATGTATGTACCTTTCAAGCAAACAACTGGTTGACGAATTTATGCAAAATCACGGACAAATAAAAATCGAGAATGATATTGTACAACCTAGAAGAATGATTTCTCCAGCCGAACGTATCGTTTTGTCAAACGTATGTCCCAGTATACCACACAGTCTGTTAATTGATTATTTACAAAAAAATAGGACTTATTCTTCTCTCCCCAGTCACCTTCCTAAAAATCAGTTCCAATCTTCCTGAATAAAATCATATTTTGAGCTTCAAAAGACAAATATACGTTAGTCCTCACAATATCTCCTTATCCGACTCATTCACTTTAGACTTCGATAATACAACACATCGAATTTTCCTAGAAACTATGGCCTGTTATACCTGCAAAAAGCCTGGACATATCGCCACAAAGTGTCCCGATAAAATGAAATCAATAGCAAATTCAAATTACGTTTCAAATAACGTAATAAAAATAGTTAACGTTTCGATTTCCAATCTGGAAATTGTTGTCAAAAAAAATTAAGAGAATTTTTTTAAAAGATGTGTACAACCACTAATAATTGTTTTTATTGAGGTTATCATAACGCTCCTCGTTTTGCGGTATTTGTTCCCACTCGTTTACCAGAGCCGGTTCTAACAATACCACAGTTTCAAGCTTGCCATAATTTTTCCGAACCACTCATTCCAAGCTGTTCCAAAAGTGCTCTATGAATTTAAGGTCTGGACTTCTTGGAGGTTAGGCTAGTACCCGAATACTAACATATGTAAAGAATTGCACTGTTACCCTGGCTATGTGCGGCAAAGCAGTATCCTACATTAAGAGAAAATTTTGAGCAACAAATGTTCAACCAGGTACCACATGTTCTTCCAGACGTCTCCCGCAAGACGTAACATCGCAAGAGCAAAATCTGTATGTCCTTCTACAAAATGCCTCTCCATACCATTATAGGTACGTGTATCGCCAAGCTGTACTTTGGGATATAAGCAACATTTGCCATGGTGATCTCCATGCCTTCTCCATATTATTTGGCGATCATAAGGTAAATATATCGTTAAATGAGACTCGTTTGTAAAAAGAGCGTTTCTCCAATCTTCAATATATAATCAAGCGATCAATATAGGGCCTGCAGCAGATACATAAGATGATAAATTTTGATTGCTTAATCTGCTAAGTACGGCATTAAGTGAAATTATGGTACCATGAAAATTTGTCAGTCTACTAGTCAAAGCTATAGTCTAAGATACCGATTTTTAACGGAATTTGTTGCTCTTGGTTTTTCTGTTCAGATCTTCTTGAATCAGAACCAGTCTATCGAAATTTTGTAAAGCATCGGATATTATACTTCGCGAAACGCTAAGCATTGCTTCGATACACCGAATGGAATGCTAGTAGTATGCATAAAAATAGCAATAACCATTTTTAACGGAATTTGTTGCTCTTTGTTTTCCTGTTCAGGTCTTCTTGAATCGGAACCAGTTTATCGAACTTTTTATAAAGCACCGAATCTTGTTCTTCGCGAAACGCTAAACATTGCTTCGATACACCAAATGGAACGCTATTAATATGTAGAACAATAGTACTATTTGATCTGGCTTTATTGTAAATTATTTTTCGTTATTAAATACACCTTTCTTTCACTAAAAAGTAACCAATAATGCACTAAAAAGGAATAATGTAGTCAATTAAGCTAAAAAATGACAAACTTAAAAGAAATAAATTAATAAATAGGCCACTTATGCTTTGACAAAGATTTTTAATTATAATACAGTATGTTCAGCAAAACTAAAAGCTTTGGAAAGCTGAATGGAGAAAGTTTTGGAATTTCACGCATCTTGTTAATTTTGCGGGACAGTGTATATGTTATAGTCAAAGTCCGAATTTTACCTTTTACACTTACATAATTTTTAAGAGCGTTTCTTATTGCAGTAGCATTTGATAAAGCCTTGTCCTCCACAACACATCTTATGGAAAATATAATGTCACTCAAATTCAATAAAATGTATATGAATAGATTCGTTTCAAATTAACGGTCAATTCTTATTATTGCGCCAACTCTGAATTTTCAATAATAAGAGCAGAAATTGATATAAGTAAATCTGAAATCAAATGGATACGTACATAAGTTAGAGAGAGAAAAATATTTTAAAATACCCAAATTATCGGTACTTCATAAATCTTCTCGGGCTATTAAGCATCTTATTATAATAGTTTCACTAATCCGCTTAGCCCCAGCGGGGTTTAAGCTGTTTTGAATAGCACCCAGAGCAATAGTGATTGTAACTGACACTTTTATAGACTCCAAAAATGTGATTTCGACAAACTTTAATTGCAATTTGCGTCGTAAAGAGTTGGCGCAATGATAAGAATTGACCGTTAATTTAAAACGAATCTATTCGTATAAATTTTATTTAATTTGAGTGACATTATATTTTCCATAAGATTTGTGCGGTGTCCTTTAGAACCTTTTGCAATAATTTCTCTTAGAGACAGCTTAACGTCTGGAACATCTTCGAAATTAAGAAAATTCTCTTTGCATTCTGTTATTTGATTTCTTGAAAAAAGTGTGTTTATAATATGGTTCCGTGTTTTATACCAACTCTATATAAACCGTCAATTGTTTTATCTTATATTTCGAGCATCTCCTTTGGCTCTATCAAAACTGGGGATAGGTATTGTTACAGTTTTTCCGATCGAAATTGGATAAAATTTTTTTTTACTTAATTATTTCATAGCATTAGCCTGGGCATGAAGAACTTCAATCGCCTTTCCTTTATTTATTTTAATCTTTTCTGTCTATGCACAACGCATGCATGTAACTTTTCTTTCAAGAACCTTCATAGTATGTACCAAGTGTGCTGTCAGCGCACACAAATTCTTCTTTTTTTAATGAAACTTTATTTGTGCTGTTAATATTGTGAGGTAGGAAATTTTGTGTTGTACGTTTCCTAATCTGAATCTGTCAAAATGCGTCTGAGTTGAGCGAACGGAGTTTGGTTATTATTTACACGTAAGTTGGTTTGACTAAGTATACGAATTTCATTTTAGCACAAACAGATGGAATGGGAATGTCATCCTCAACTGTGAAAGAAGATAAAAAAGCTAAGGATCACCATAATACTAACGAAGCCCCTGGACCGTCGTCACTAGGAGAGGAAGAAAACTGTCAAACAATTTAGACTACTTCTTCAGACGTGGTTTGTTGTGTTTGCCAAAAAGAGAGCTTTGACGCACATACGTGCAAAATTTGTAATCAGGTGGTACATATTGTGTGTGCTGACAGCACAATTGGTGCATACTATGAAGGTTTTGAAAGTACAGTTACATGCATGCATTGTGCACAGACAGAAAAGATTAAAATAAATAAAGGAAAGGCGATTAAAGGTCTTCATGCCCAGGATAATGCTATGAGACAATTAAGTGAAAAAAAATTTCCTCCAGTTTATGTAGATCGGAAAAAGAGTAACAATACCTATCCCCAGCTTTGATAGAGCCAAAGGATATGCTCGAAATATTTTGGGTATCATACAAGATAAAACAATTGACGGTTTATATAGATTTGGTACGAAATACGGAATAATAAACACACTTTTTTCAAGAAATGCAAAGAGAATTTTCTTAATTTCGGAGACGTTCCAGACGTTAAGCTGTCTAAGAGATATTAGTACAAAAGATTCTAAATTTGGAGGACAAGGCGTTATAAAATGCTACTGCAATAAGAAATGCTCTTCAAATGTATGTAACTGTAAAAGGGATAACGTATTGTACATCTCTATTTTTTTATTTTAATTACGACAATATAAAATTAAAAAATATTAAAATTAAAAAATGACGTTTTATTAAACCTATTCTAACAAATTACGACATTTTTATAGCTGATCAGGGTTTGACTAGTCATTTCAGTTTCGGCCTTTGACTAGTCAAACCCCGATTTCATAAAATTAAATTTTGACCTTTGCCTGATCAACTTAGTCTCTCGTAGGTTTGACTAGTCAAAGGCCGAAACTGTAATTTATTTCGGGCTTTGACTAAGACCGTCAGTCAGACCTGAGGATTGATTAGTCAAACCTAGGAGTGCCTGAAATTCGGGGTATGACTATAACATATATAAATCCAAACATGTGTCACATTACAGAAATATTTAAACAAACATTTTTGTTTAACACAAAAGTTATAAAACTAATGCCGCTAATATTTTAAATAAATACAATCCGAATAATTATTATTACAAATGGTACAAACAAAAAAGAGGTCGACGAAAATGCTACGACAGCTATCGTGTATACAATAGACCTATCCAACGATTAAGTGAACATTTTGTGACATATATATCCAATTTATATTAATGTTGTAGTGGATCTTTTAAATTTAAAATTAAATTGACCTGTCTGGGACACGCAGTTGATGATTAATAAATACATTTTGTCTTTTGTAACCATACATCATTCTACTCAAAACAATGTTATTTGTCATAACGAAAAATTTAATAAGTTATTATTAACTATCCTTTGTGATTTTGGAGTAACTTTCTCTTGATAAATTTTTTTACAAATCAGCGGTCATTAGTTAATATGTTTCTTCTTTTATTTAATTTACATATCAATCTGAAACAACAACGTATGACCTGCATCTTTGGATACTTTTTCTGCATTGAACAGATTACTAATTTCAGTCATATAACTGGGATTTTAATAATTCCTGTTACCATTTAGCCCGTGAGGTAGTGTCAAATTTGACAGGAGCATTTTAGCATAGCTGTTTTCTTTTTATTTAGTTAGGTGTTCCAAAGCTTATTAACAAATGATGTTTCAGCTGGCCCAAAACCGGGGATTTTAGGCAAGAAAAGGTAAAATATGAAACTTGATGGAAAAACGCTGCAACTTATATGTCAAATATTTATCTCCGTGACTTATGTGTATAATGGCCTAGAATACCTAGCTACTGGCTTTTACCCAGGCGACTCGGGTTCGATTCCTGGAGATGGAATTTTTTTTGTTTTTAAAATTGACATTTTGATCTGAAAAATAATTATTTTTATAATACCGCGTTTTTATTATTTATACGAGACAATATAAAAAAATCTGTGTGTCTTTTATAGAATCGTAAACTATGCATTTGATCATATTATTATGATTTACCTTAATAAGCAAGTTTGTTGTACATGAACTGCTGAAGCTTCCTGACTTGGTACGACCCTCTTTACTTATATGGGTCGTACGAAATCATGGGGTTCATGTACAAAAAATTTGCTTATTAAGATCAATCATAATAATATTATGATCATAATATATTAAAATTATGATCAAATGCATAGTTTACGATTCCATAAAAGACATACGGACTTTTTTATATTGTGCCTTACAAATAATAAAAACGTGGTATTATCAAATAATAATTATTTTTCAAATCAAAATGTTAATTTTAAAAACAAAAAAAAATTCCAACGCCAGGAATCGAACCCGAGTCACCGAGGCCATTATACACGTGTAAGTCACGGAGATAAATAATTGACATACAAGTTGTAGCTTTTTTCCATTAAGTTTCATATTTTACCTTTTCTTGCCCAAAATCCCCGGTTTTGGGCCAGCTGACACATCATTTGTTAATAAGCTTTGGAACACCTAACTAAATAAAAAGAAAACAGCCATGCTAAAATGCTCTGGTCAAATTTGACACTACCTCCAGGGCTAATTGAATTTGTGTTTTCTGTAACTCCATTCGTGTAGTACTTTTTTCCTTCTTTTTCAGATAATTCTCAAACGGCTCACCAGTCTGTATGTCGTGCAGTAAACTTTCTCCTCTTCCTAAGGCCGGTAAATGATTAACCAATGATCACTTGGCCGCTGGGCCTCACGTTGGGTGCCAAAATATATTGTAACAACTCCGGGATTTAGCCCATAATATTGTGACAATTAATTCGCAAAGTATAGAAGCCAAATCCTAAATAGAAAGTTGTAACTTCTCTGAGGTCGGTTAAAATGAAAAGGGAGAAATAATCATAGTCTTACCTATAATGATCTATTCCTTAGTAGATTCTAGGAATTCAATCCGCACCATACGGAATGTTTGAAAGTTACAAATAAATTGAAAATACAATATTCATAGTTGCTCCATAGTGAAGTGAGATGGTTGTCTCGAGGAAAAACTTTGACAAGGCTTTTTGAACTGAGAATAGCTTTTCTTATATAATATGGCCAGTTAATTTAAATTTAAAAACCGATTTTCCGACAAAAGCTGCTTATGTAGACTAGCATTTTAAGCCAATATGTTTGGCAAACTTAAGGAATTAAACCTGTCATTACAAGGAAAACAGATAACAGCTTTCACTGCTAAGAACACTATACCCGCCATTAACAGAAAATTAGACTATTGGACTACTTGTTGTGGTAAGAGAGAAAGACAAAGATTTTAATTGTAATGTAGGTTCCTTAGTCACCTTAGTCTTAGTGATATAGGAATATTTCAAAACAAAATTTGTTGAATTGGCGCAATATCTCAATGCTCTGCGAGCTACTTTTAGATCTTACTTTCCTGAAGAAAATAATAAGAAACTGAAAATAAACTCATAGTTCTTCTTCGTCAAATTTGGAGAAGCCAGAAAATATGTGAAATTAAATGTGTAAAGCATTTTTATAAATGCCATTATTCCAAGCAGGAATCATTGTTCAAAACAATTTCACAAGAATGGTTTTTTGTATAGGGTTCGCGATGAATATCCACAACTTGCCACGGAGGTTTTGAATGTTCTTCCGCAGTTTCTAACAACGTACTTTTACGATTTTCAGCATATACAATTACAAAAACAAAATACCGCAATAGACTGTATGCCAAACCAGACATGAGAATTCAAGTTTTACTACCAAGCCTGAAATTACCCGGTTGATGAGGAATAGGAAAAATCATGTCTCCCATTAAATCAATTAAGTTTCATCATTTGCTTCCTAACTTACTACTTAGTAAGTCTTACTTACTGTACCGACTCCCCAGAGCTCCCTGGGGCGGTCATAACTATGACTTCCTTATCTTTTTGAGTCTTCTTTCTTACTATCCTGTTTGGTAACATATCTCTTCTTATTATGGCCAGAATTGCTCTTTCCGTTGCTCTTTCGGCTAATCATTTACTGGCAGATTTTTTAGTTAATCATTCGATACCTATACGGCGTTGATTCTTACAGCTTTGATTCTTGTTGTATTATAATTTTATATCCTTAGTAAACATAGCTAAAAACCTGATGGATTTTGTTGCCACACATTCTCATAACATCATTTTGGACATGTATTTTATTTTTAAACGCTTTTATTAAACGCTTTTTAAACGCTTTTATAAACGCTTTTGTATTTAGTTCAATCGTTTGTCAAATATTTAGACGTTAATTTGACTGCCTTTTCTTCAATGGAAATGAATGAAATTTTGCAGACTTATGGATTCGCGGGAACAATACACGAATAGTCGATCAAAATTTTTTTTTTATGTTTATGAATTGTTTAAATAAGAAAACTTAAATGGAAAATGCTTAAATTCTCTTATTTTTTACAATGTAGAAACTTGAAACTTTTACAGATTGTAGCTAATTATATGAACTATACATAATTTCACTTTTTACTTTATTTGTTTACGTTATGCTTCATATATAAACAATAAAGTTTCAAATTTATCCAGTTTCTGTCCGATTTCTATCCAGTTTTCAGCGAAAAAAGTTATGGCACCGCAGAGGGACGAATGATGCCCTTAGTATTGTCGTGGGCTTCGACTGTCCATAAAACGCAAGGTTCGACTGTTGACTACGCTGCGCTGTCGTGAACTTGGGCCCGAAAGTGTTGTCGTAAGGACAGGCTTAAAAGCTTGCATTGAGCCTGCAAAGCTTACGTTTCATTGAGCCGAGTGCGATCATTAAGGTACGTATCCATACAAGGGTGAACCCCGCTCGGTGTAGCTGCTCAAATGGATACAGCATGCGCTCCCTTACATATAAACCGCAAACCGGTTGAAACGAAGAGTGTACGCGCCAAGCTGCGATCACCGACGTATCCACTAAGTGGAGCTACTACACCGAGCGAGGTTTACCCTTTTATGGATACTTACCTTTAGACGACTTGCGCATCGAAGAACTGCATTGCGAGAAATTAACAGCGTCTACACCGTGCAATAGAAAAAAGTGATACAAGAGATGGAAATACTGCGAAAACTGTAATAGTCGTAAATAATGATTTTGATTTAAGAAATGTATGAAGAAATTACAGAAAATGTAAAATGTATGTATCAAAAGTTAAAATACATGCAAAAAAGGTATCTGTCATATACCTACATTCTTTTTTAAACATGACGATATATTTTAATGTTTGAAAAGTGTAAGACTAAAAAGTAAAAAATAAAACAATATGAAAAAATTTTTTTAAGAAACGCTTTTATTTAGTTATGAGTGACTAAAAGTTAAAATGTAAAAAATTCAACTAAAAAGCAAAAAATAAAAAAATCACACTCGACGGATTATTCGAAAAAAAACGTTCGTTAAAAAAATGAAAATATCTAACACATTCGTTAAAGAAAAGCGTGGGGCGCGTCTTCATCGGATAAACGGTTTAACTATTTTAAATTTTTTTTTTCATATTGTTTTATTTAAAAGCTTATGTTCAGGCCTACTTTTTCTGTTGACTGCTTTAGTTCTTTTTTATTTGCGTTGCTCCTGCTCTATTTATATGAAAAATGTAAAGAATGGCGTAAAGTTCACAATTGAACAAATAATTATAATTGGAATTGTAGTACTACAGTTATATTACGATTACAGGTTCCTATCTACGGCAAACATTCCTCTTTCTGTTATTGTTGTATCTCGCTTAAGATAGAAGCAATCTAGTGATTTTTATCTTAACAATATCACTATGGAATATTTTTAGAATGAAGCCGTTGCTAAATAATTCGGTCTATTAATTTTTCTGGCTCCATTCTCAGTTATAGTGTGAGTCGTTCCACATAACTCACGCACAAAGTTATATATCAAAGAAATGCTAAAAAGACAAAGGTGTTGCCAAACATGTGTTACTACAAAAGCCGCGCACGTCATCGTGAATACTTAATTACGTGTCTTTAAATTGTTTTGTGTTTTCAAATCTAACAGTGTAAATATTAAAAGGTCCTTCTAGTGGTTATTTAAACAATGGGAAATATTGTGGGTCCCAAAAGCAAGAATCCTATTTTATTAAAGTATAATTTTAAGGTCTAAATGACAAATTGATAATTGTAAAAGTAATTTTAGTATATTCAATTAAACGTTTCAACTGAAATAAAACAGTAAATTTACAAGATCAGTGGTCCTCAAACATAATATTTAATATTCCCTGTAGCATTCCAGATACAAATCACGGGAAGAGTTTTATTCAAGAAACAGTTTCTTCAAACTCTCGTATTCGTCAACCACTTTCCATCCACTACATAATTTAGGACTCTCCCAATTACTTCTATCTTCCACTTTTCTCTATCTTGCGCCAATCTAACCCACTGTGGACCTGCCACTGCTCTTATCTCGTCTACCTATCGCTTTTGAGGTCTTCCCATACTTCTTGTCGTCCTCCTTGGTCTCCATTCTAGGATTCTTCAAACTAATTCTTGTAAAAGAGTTATTCCAGGTCAAATCAACACACTTTGAATTAATTTTTTTCCTGTAGTACATTCTTTGACGGTTTTTGCGGTAAATTTTAAAGAATCGCTTGGATTGACTTGAAATTTTGCATACATATACATAATATGTCAAAGAAAAAAAAATGATATTGTGCCGATGTGTGCTTTTTCTCTGGGGGTGGGTACCTTTTCTCGGGGGTGGAAATATTTAACCTCAAAATAACCTCGGAAATTGATAGATATTTCAATTCTGAGTAAAAAATCTTATGTACGACTTTTTCGGTAAATTGATATTTAGCAAGTTATTCACGATCGAAATTGATGATTTCCTACATGAAAAATGCATGTTTTTGAGTGGATTTTCAAAAATATCTCTAAAATTATGCATTTTTACGAAAAGTCATAATAATTAAAAAGAAACCTTTTAAATTAGTGAATGGAGTGGAGTCTTTAAATTATTATAGCAATATCACAACCTAAGTTACAGCCTACTTAATATCGGGGTTTTTTCGAATTAACCTTGAATCAAAAATTTTATCATTAAATAACGCAAGAAATAGAGATTTTTGAAAAAATTTATGGAGACATCTTTTAATTATTTTACTGATACCTTTAAAAGGTGGTACGATAAAAGTGATTTGGATAAAAAATGGCCGAGTTATTACAAAAACAAAACGATTATGTCGTTGAAAAATCAAAAGAATAATTACTTAAATTGGTGAATTTTCCACAAAAATAAAAATTAACATTATTCCATATATAATTAGGTTTATTTATAGCCTGACTACGCGTTCTGAGATTTTAACCAGTTTAAAGTGCTTAGGTTTGAAAAAAAATTCAATTTAGTATTAATTTTTTTTTTTATATTTTATAAATGTTCTCCATTTTTCCAAAATTACTGGAAAACTAAACGAAATCTGAAAAATATATATCAATACCAAAATGTAGTATTTTTCATACTAAAACTTATTCAGTTTTTTCAATGTTTCTATGGTATAAACTAAGTGAGATATTTATATTTAAAGTTTGCACGTAAGTGTGAGAAGCAGTTTTCTAAGCTCTTTGAATCGCATGCTTTAAAAATCAAAGACCTCCAGAAAGTCCAACTTTTGAAAACTTTTAGCACTTACAATTACCCACAAAATAAGTTTTACAGCAATGAAATATCTTAAAAATTACAGAAGTTATCGTTAGAAAACCATATTGAAACTTATGTCGAATACTTTTTAAGCGTTGATATAAGTATTTTATTTTTTTTTCATGAAAGAGGCGCATCATATGAAAAAAAGGGAAAATATATTTTCTGTGATAAATTAAATAAGTAACTCAAAAATGCTTTTTAATTTGAAATACCTCAGTGGCGTACTATTTTTTTTAATTCAGACTAGTACCCGTATGCGCGCCAATGGTGAATATAAAATTCTTAATAGTAAGTCTGTCAACAAATGCATAATAGCTACCTCTTAAAACCCACCAAATTTCATTTGCATATCTTAACCGGTTTTAGAGCACTCAATAAATCTTCATTTTGTAAGAGAAATCTCAACACCCCGTATCTTGGAACTTTATTAGCTACGACTCTGGTTCTACTAGGTCTCCAAACTTCATACATACATAGATTTTTTCAGTTTTTCATAATCTATATTTCTGCTCTGAATATTTTTTCGATAAAATACTTACTTTTTGAGTTATTTGCGAAAGACCGTCTAACAACGTGGTTCTTCTGTTGCGAAAATGAACATATTCATTCGCAAATAACTCGAAAAGTATTGACTTAGTGAAAAAATTTTATAGAACAAAAGTTGCTTAGAATTAGTCAGTTCATTTCCGGACTTATTTTGGACCTATATTTTTTCACCCTCGAGAAGGGGCGAAACTCACCTCCAGTGCAAAAGTGCACATCGGTACTATATCACTTTTGTTCCTTGACTTATTAGCTATGTGAATGCCAAATTTCATGTCAACCCAAGCGGTTGTTTAAAATTCACAGGTTTTGCAATATTTTACCGTGAGTGAATGATCTAATAAGTGTATTTGTAGGGGCAGTTTATAAGGGTTGAAAATATTAAATACTTAATAAACTAAATTGCAAACATAAAATAAAGTTTAGATCACTACAAAATACATCATTACCTAATTTAAAGTTACAATTTTTTTTTATTCAAATTCTTATTTAGATGGTAGTTTTTAAGGGTTTAAAAATAGTTATAAAGTATAAAATACATTTCAATATGAGAAACATTCAAATTCCTCTATTTAACATACTATTTAACCTTACCTACACATAATTTAGATTTAAATAACGCTTATAGCGGCTGTTTTTATTTATGGTAAAAAAGGGTAGTTTTCACCCGTTAAAAATAAAAAGCACACATTGCAGTCATATCACTTTTAAAGAGGAGGATAAGATGAGCTTATTTGCAAAATTTCTTCTAAATCGGAACTTTTCTTTAGAATTTAGAGGTCTTGCAATATTTTACCGTTAACGGACGTACTATGACCTATTTAGATTTTGTTAAAATTTAGAGTACTCATAGTGTACAAATATTGGCATTTGCAGATGATATTGATATCATAGCTAGAAGCAAAAGAGAAATGATAGAAGCATTTAATGCTATAGAAAGAGCGGCACAAAACAGTGGCCTAAATATTAATGAAATAAAAACCAAATACATGAAGGCCAGCAAATCGACAGGCCAAAGAAACCTACAGAATCTGACAATAGGAGCCTGTAACATCGAAAGCGTAAAAATTTTTACATATCTAGGTTCACTAGTTACCGCAGATAACAATGTCAGCGAAGAAGTTAAGAGAAGAATACATATTGCTAATAAAACATATAATGGACTCATTAAACATCTAAGATCTAACAACATCACGAGAAAAACCAAATGCAAAATATACAAAACCCTGATAAAACCGGTCCTTATATATGGATCAGAGACATGGACACTGACGAAAAGCGATGAGAATTTATTAGGTACGTTTGAACGAAAAATCCTTAGACACATATATAAGGGGATGAAAGAAAATGACGTATGGCGCAGAAATACGCAGCAAACAACGAACCCGACGTCATAACATCCATAAAGATCGGACGTCTGCGCTGGATGGGCCATGTTGAACGAATGTTGGAGACCGAAACACCAAAACACATTATGAAGCAAACACCAGTAGGGAGAAGGTCAAAGGGAAGACCCAAACTTAGATACATGGAACAAGTGGAACAAGATCTGAAAACACTTGTGATTACCCACTGGAAGAACAAAGCAAGGAACGGAACAGAATGGCGGAAAATCCTAAAACAAGCCAGGACCCAAAAAGGGTTGTCGAGCTACTGATGATGATGATAGTGGATGATTAGGCGAAGAAAAATACAAAATTTTAAATTTTTATCTCAAGCCGTTTCCGAAATATGGTTATGTAAAGCTTTCCAAAAAAATTCAAAACACCGCAACCATACTCTTTTGGAATGGTTGTAGAAGCTGTCTTAATTGAGCTAGAATGCTGTGAGAGGTGTCATTTTGCAGCATTTTTAAAACTCTTTACAGTGATATATACAACATGATGTTATGATAAAGTTTTTTCAAACAAAAAAAATATATTTTGATTAAGTTTTTTTCCAAAAAGTAGATATATAATTTAAAATTTTCATAATATTCCTACAAATACATAGTACTGTTGTTAATAACATATAAAATTTTTATTATGGGATGATGATGGGTTCAACATAAAAAAATGAATTTCACACATGCTGTATGGTGCAAATGAAACGAATACATTGGTAATTTCACAAGCTGCCGACTTTAAGAGAAAATCCCGAAACAGGTCAATTTTTATTTTTAAATTTTAATTTTTTGACAAATATATATATATATATATATATATATATATATATATATATATATATATATATATCATACTAGTGACGACATCCATCTGGGCGTGTTGACGTAAACGATAATTTTTTTAATGAGACTAGGGGTCGTGTGCTAGCTTATTTGAAACGTTATTTAATTCTCTATTCAGTAATATAAACATTAATATAATTGTTTATACAGGGTGGCAAAAAAAAGTTATTTTAATTAAATTATTTGACAAGAAACGAAGAATGTATGTAATTTATTTAATTTAAAATTGATTTATAAATATATAAATATATTTTAACCTAAATAAATTAGATAGGTACATTCTGCTTTTTTTGTCAATTACGTCATCACGCCCAGATGGATGACGTCACTAGTATGATATATATGCCAAAAAATTACAATTTAGAAATAAAAATTGACCTGTTTCGGTATTTTTCCTTAAAGTCGGCAGCTTGTGAAATTACGAATTTATTCCTTTCATTTGAACCATACTGTATATGTGAAATTAATTTGTTTTATGTTGAACCCATCATTATCCCATGATAAAATTTTTATATGTTATTAACAACAATACTATGTATTTTTAGGAATATTATGAAAATTTTAAATTATGTACTTTTTGCAAAAAAACTTAATCAAAACATATTATTCTTGTTTGAAAAAAACTTGTTTATCAAAACATCATGTTTTATAATATATCACTGTAAAGAGCTTTAAAAATGAGCTCTTCCAGAATTCTAGCTCAATTGGGACAGCTTCTACAACCATTCCAAAAAAGTATGGTCGCGCTGTTTTGGAAATTTGTGGAAAACATTACATAACCATATTTCTGAAACGGTTTGAGATAAAAATTTAAAATTTTGTATTTTTGGTTACTATATTAGCCACCATGAGTATTCCAAATTATAACCAAATCTGAAGAGGGGTGGAAATTAGGTGTGTTGAGTTGATATGGAATGACCCAAAAGCATACGAAATTAAGAAACAGTTAAAAGTAATTAACATAATTATTAAACTAAAATAAGTTTAAAAAATAAAATTATAAACTTCCTAGCTTTAGCTTGAAATTTAGATAAAATCAACGATATTTAAAAGATTGTCGTATATGGTTGTCTTTGTCTACTTGAACATCAACTATCAGTTACCGATAAAGATTTAAATACTACATACTGAGTTCTTAAAACATTTTTAATTTCCTCTAAAAGCTTAAACAACTATATATCTGGCTGCACTAACTAACGACAACAATTATTTTCAAATGAAATGACGTGATCTACGACTATTCATCATTTTAAAACCATCTGATAGCGTATCTTAAGTCGGGTGTATTAGTCCATTCTATATTCTATTGTGAGCTTGATACACATAAATTTACATCTGTGACAAGATTAGGCGGTGATATCTCTCATGAAAAATTAGTTTTTAGTTGTTCAACTATTTAGTGAAGAGAACTATTTTAATCATGTAGACATGTAGGTGTACCATTTCCGACATATTTAATTTTCTTTTACCAACATCTGACATTGCTTCTTAACAAAGTTAGTCTAATTTTAAAATAATAATTTACTATTTTTTTACTTTTATAATACAAATCACTTTTTATGATATTTTTATTTTAGTTGGTTTAAGACGAACTAAACTACGGAAAGGTATTACGAATTGTGGAACATACAATGTACGTAATTTCTCAAAGAAAATAAATGAAGTGATAAGTGAAGTAGACAAGAAGGAAGGAGAGGTAGAGGAAAACCGAGAAGATAGGAGGACTGTGTGGCAGAGGACTTGACAGAGGAAGGTTTCTTCTTCTTCTTCTTCTTCTTCTTCTTCTTCTTCTTCTTCTTCTTCTTCTTCTTCTTCTTCTTCTTCTTCTTCTTCAGGTTCCTATCCGTTTCGGATGTTGGCAATCATATTGGCAATCATAACCTTGCTCCCTGCGGCTCGAAACAGTTTCATTGAGGTTTCCTTAAACGATGTTCTCAAATTCCGCAGCCATGATATTCTCCTTCTACCGGGTCCGCGCTTACCTTCAACTTTACCTTACAATATTGACTGCAGCAGGGGGTAACGGTGCTGATTTCTCATAACGTGTCCCAGATACTGCAATTTTATGCATTCGATGGTAAACACAATCTCCAGTTGTGGTGCGGTGGTAAAGAGTAAGGAACAGTGGCCCCTGGATAGGGAAAATCTGAGGAGGAAGAAAAAGAAGGTAAGTGAGATATACAGGCTAAATATAGACATTGAAATGCTAATAGAAACCAAGAAAAATGTAGAGGATCAGAAAGTTGGGGAATATATGATCACTTCTATATTGGGATTTCCAAAGAAAAGAAAAAAGAGAATGGAGTCTCAATCATCATACACAGAAGGTTTAGAAAATACATAAAATCTTGAGAACCAACTTAGTATACCAACTTGGATCAACAAGTTATGGAATAATAAAAATTAAACTTTCAATACAGATATACAGAGTTAATTTATTGGGAATACTCGAAGTAAAGAAGATACTGAGTACTATTGGAACCCCATATTAATAAAACAGGTATGAAAACATTATTATGAAGAACTATATTCCTTGTTCCAGTTCCAGTGGAGTAGATACAGTAGCCACGACAAAGAAGGAGTCTTCATCATATACTAATAATAATTGTGCTATATTTATTATTTCGTGACTAATTGTGACATGGCATAATATAACTAAACTAATATAATGTATAACTTATTGCAGATCCTACTTTTAAAACATTACCACTTAATGTTACAGATAAGTATCCTTACGTTCCGTATCCTCAAGTTTATTGATTAAATGTGCGTAAGGTAAAAATTAGCTCTATTTGTTAATTGCAGAATAACGACGACGAATTACCACACAAACATGATTTAAGAAACCTATTATAAAACTGTTATTGCATAAAGTATCAGGTTCAGTCATAACCAATGAATAATTATAGCATTCCGCAGTTGTTAAAAGTTCTTCACCGACCCACCGGAGTCGGAATATTTTAAAGAAAAAGTACAAACTTCGTTTCTAATGCAATTATATCTGGAGTAACATAGCAGCGCAATCTAAAAACTGGCATCAAGGGAGCTGCAGGAAATGACGAAGCTGATAGCCTCGCAAAAGAAGGAACTAATACCCCATTCCAAGGTCCTGGTCCTTTCTGTGGACTATCGAAAAGCCACATCAGAGAGGAACTACGGACCTGGGAACTCAATCAACTACAACTATATTGGTCTAGCAGTCTAGCACACCAGGACAAAGACAAGCAAAAAGGCTCATAAAAATGTAGCCTACTGCAACAAACCGCATTCTCGAAATGAGTAAAAAAGATATAAAAATGGTCACTGGCCTTGTCACTAGTCACTGTCCTCTGAGATATCATCTCAAAAAAATGGGCAAATCAGATAGTGAGAACTGTCTTTTCTGTGACAACGAAAAAGAAACGACAGAACATATACTAGATATAGTCCGTCCGCTATAACTTTTCCCATGCGGTACGATTCATTTTCAATCAAATTAAGTCAAAACAGAAAGTGAAACGTACGCCGATGTGTGTATTATATAGTATACAGTATACAAAATGTATATACACATCGACGTTCGTTTCAATTTATGCTTTGACTTAATTTGATTGAAAATGAATCGTACCGCATGGGAAAAGTTATAGCGGACGGACTATATGTAACTGCCTAGCACTGTTCAGCAAACGACTAAAATTCGTAGGTCAGTCTAGTGCCCTGTGACATAGGAATAGGTGGCTAACTTCGTTAGAAGTATTGGCATCCTACAGTTTAACTAGATTAAGGAATGCACAAAAGATCTCTAAAGGTCGAAGTGCTGAGAGGCAGCATGGCCTTAACGACCTCACTAATCTAATCTAATGCTAAAGATAAGTATCTTTATGTTCCGTATCCTTAAGTTTATTGATTAATTAAGTAGGTAAGGTAAAAATTAGCTAAAGTTGTTAATTGCAGCATAACGATGACGAATAGCCACACAAACATGATTTAAGAAACCTATTATAAAACTTTTATTGCATAAAATATCAGCTGCAGTCATAACCAATGAATTATAGCATTCCGCAGTTGTTAAAAGTTCTTCACCTACCCACGAAGTCGGAATATTTTAAAGAAAAAGTACAAACTTCGTTTCTAATCCAATTATATCTGGAATAACATAGCGGCGCAATCTAAAAACTGACATCAAAATGATATACAAACATTTTGCAATCCTTGGACACGGCCAAATGACACGGCACGCAGTAATTCATTTTGGGGCATAGGTGTTTTGTAGCCCGTCTCACTCAAAACTTGCGTCTGCCACTGAATAAATCAAAAACTGGCAACGCGCCAATGATGGACGCCTACGAAGAACCCATTTGTTTCGAATTTTAATGTTGGAAGCAATCGGTTACTAAGCGGCGACTATTTATAGGCAGTTTAACCATTTTTGGAAAATATTTCATAATTTATTAATTCGAAACGAATTCGCCTTATTAAAATTCGCCAAATTATTTGCCTCTAGCAATTTTATATGTTGCTGATTTGAAGAGTATGGTGCAACTTGTTATTGGTGATTGATGTTAGCAAAATAGTTTTTGCCTTCACTTGTTGACCGTTTTCTTTCTTTTTAGTAATTGGTTTTAACATAAATGTCTCTGATGTATTAGGTCTGGATCCCGCGTATGAAAAAAAAGTTGATTAATAGCAAGCTGAAAATTTGTTAATAGCTTAAGGGTGTCTAGTCGAATAAACTTTGATATGTGTGAACACTGGAACAGGGGTAGTTTTAATTGTGGAACAGGTTAAAAATTTGGAACGGTCACAGCACGAAAACGGCACATTTATTTTGTCCGACAGAACAGACTTAAACTCTCCGAACAGATAGTATAAGAGCTGTGAGACATTTTTGAGTAGGTATTTTAGGCAACCTGAAAATTTTTTAGGTGACTCTTCCATGATAGCCTAATACAAAAATGCCGGTCTGGCTGGAGGGTAGCGGTTATTTTCCCCAAAAATCCCCCCCAAAGTTAAAAAAAGGGTAAACATTGTTATTACAAAAAATATCATTGACGTGACTTTAAAGTAAATTTAAATATTCAAATATAAAGAAAATAAACAGGCCAGGCGATTTGAGGGCGATTTTTAACTCTGCAAGATACTTGCATGGGCGCCCCAGGATTATTTTCAGGGGGTACATCTGAACTTCAGAAGATTTCATCTGAATCTGTACATACTATTAACGAGTATAAAATATACAACTATACATGAAAAGCTATGTACATTCCTTCCGGACAGGGAAGTACAATTATTATTTTGACAGGGTATTTTTTAATATTAAAAATAATTATTCTAAAAAGACAGGTTTTTTTTGGTGAAATTTTCCAACTGCCATGTGATCGAACAAATTACGCGTGCATATAAATGAAAAGCGCTATAGGTAAGCAGCAGTGTGAGAAAGAGCGTATACCGATAGCTGTTTGCGTCCTCTGTTGTACCTGAGCGAGTCCGTTCACTCGAGAAAAATCACGTGACCTGGCGATCCCATGTTGTTGTGCCTCGAAAGGTCAGAGTAACTATTATATATTATAGTTTTTTAAGTAACTTTTTCTTAATTAAAGGAAAATAATAGGTACTATACAATAGATTTTGCAAATATGATAGAAAAAGACAGATATATTATTATAAAGATATAGGTAGAAAAGTATAAAAGTATAAACTAAATTAATTCTGTGTGTTTGCTCTGAACCCTTTTTCTTCGTTGGAGGACTGTAAAAAGCCAACGAGGGTATTCAGCACTTTTCGTGATGTCCTATCTTTTTTTGCACAATGGTTTCTGCTGTAGGAAATTCACAAGGTTTAAAGATGGTTTGATAGGTTCTTTATTTCAGCGCATTCCACAGCACTAAGCGAACGTAGATTCCACAAAAATATATTTTTTCTCGTTGAAATTATTTGATAGATATGATATTTAATTTTCTGACTGTTGCTATGGGTTACCGATTCCAAAAACTACTCGTCCCCCGTGAAATAGTATACGTACTTGTTTTACTTTAATTTATATTGACAATTTAAAATATTTTATACAAATTAGGATCGAACATACCGCCGCCCTTGAAGTTATATAGGGATACACTTCAATAAAGAAAGGTAGTGACTAATTACTTAAAAATCGGCTCGCTTAGGCTGTGGCTTGCAGAATTACAATGACTTATTATACAATACTTATACATACATACCTAAATACTACATAAATGAAAGAAAATTTAAAAGTAGTTGTTTCGGTTAAAGTAAAAAAAAAAAAATAAAAACCGAATGTTTATTGTTCATGGGGTAACGGGCACAGTTTAGTAATGCTACGTTTGATAGTTCCATTTGGGGTAGCGACGCTCACGACGCGCACAAGTCCGTCTTTGCCAGGATGAAGAGCACTTATACGTCCACGGGACCATTGATACGGAGGAAGACCATCATCCTTCAGGAGCACCATCTGTCCTTGTAATTTGGCCGTGTCTTTGCTATATCTCCACTTTTCTCGTTGCTGCAGAGTATGCAAGTATTCATTTTTCCACCTCGACCAAAAGTGCTGCATCATACGCTGCAAGAGCTCAAATCGGGTGAGCCGGTTGATCGGAAAATCCTCATAGTCTATAGCAGGAACCATGTTAAGCGGATGACCAATGAGAAAATGGCCTGGAGTCAGCACTTCCATATCATTGGGATCGTTGCTCATAGGAAACAGGGGTCGAGAATTTAATACACCTTCAATCTGTACTAAAAAAGTATACAATTCCTCATAGGATAAAGGATTGGCATTGTTTATAATACGGTACAAGTGAGTTTTTATTGATTTTATGGCACTCTCCCATAGCCCCCCAAAGTGTGGAGATCTGGCAGGAATGAAATGCCATGTTATTTTATTTTCTTGAGAAAAACCTCGGATGGCATTTGTTTTTAATACATTATATATACCTTGCAGCTCGTTGTTAGCTCCAGTGAAATTTGTACCATTATCTGAATACAAATCGGTGCATAGACCTCGTCTCGCAACAAAACGTCTTAAGATGCTCAAGAAGCATTCCGAAGTTAATTCACTAGCTAATTCAATGTGAATCGCTTTAGTAGTTAAACAAACGAATACGCAAATATATGCCTTAGTAAACCGACGATTTCGAAATTTCGATTCCTTAAGTTTGAATGGTCCAGCGTAGTCGACGCCAGAGCGCGCAAAGGGATGAGAGATATTGACTCGAGAGGGTGGTAAATCCCCCATTAAATTGTCCATGGGTTGAGCATTGCTTCTAAAACATGGAATACATTTACGAAGAACATTTCTGACCACATTTCTACCGTTTAATGGCCAAAAGGATTGTCTGACGAAGGATAGCGTCGCCTGGGCTCCAGGATGAAGGTTTCGCTTATGCTCATAAAATATAATTAATTCTGTTAGAGGATGCTTATGTGGAAGTAAAACCGGATGTTTAGCTGAGAATTGGATAGAAGCGTGTCTTAAGCGACCTCCCACCCTGATTATGTTTAGGTCGTCAAGGAATACGTTCAGAGAGCTTAATTTGCTGGAAGGTTTGACTTTACCATGAGACTTTAATTGGTGAATATCCTCAGGAAAGCTTTCTCTCTGAACGTGTCTAACAAGATGATGTGTGCTTTGGACCATCTCCGTTAAGGTGAGATCTCCAATTATCCGGAATTCCCTTGAAGTCTTGGCGTTGTAGATAAATCGAAAACAATAGGCCAGAACGTTCCGAAGTTTAGTATAACTAGAATATCTATTAACTAGTGAAGATATTAAGATTGAATGAGATACTTGAGATGATAGAACAATAGATTTTGGATTAAGTTCCATTAAATCGAGATCAGGAGTATGAGCTGTGAAGTTCGATATATGATTGTTTGAGGGCCAAGTATCCTGAGATTGCAACAAAAATGAAGGTCCATGCCACCATAAATCACATTCATGCAATTCGGACGGACTAGCTCCTCTAGATATTATGTCGGCAGGATTTACATTGGAGGGTATATGATGCCACTCATCTATTTTTGTCAATTGCTGGATTTCGGATACACGATTGCATACGAATGTTTTTAAAGTGCGAGGTTCAAGACCCAACCAGCATAGAACAATTGTGGAGTCGGTATAGAAATAAATTTTTGAGAAAGTAAGTTCTAAAGATTCGATTACGTTTTTAGTTAGGCGAGCAAGAGTAAGTGCTCCACACAATTCCAGTCTAGGTAGTGAAATAGCCTTTAACGGAGCAACACGTGATTTAGCGCACAGTAAATTGCTAAGTATACGACCGTGTATATCAATAGATCGTACATATATGCAAGCTCCATATGCATTTATTGAACTATCGGAAAAGCCATGTAGCTCAATGTAAATAGTATCTTTCGTGGTGACTTGACGAGGTATATTAAAAGAATTAACGAGAGTAAAGTTGTCTATAAACGATTTCCATATCTTATAGAGTTCGACAGGAATAGGATCATCCCAGTTAAGTCGCTGAATCCATAATTTTTGCATCAAGGGCCGGTTGTTCGAACGCTAATCAACAATGATCATTATCAAATAATTAATTACTGTCAATGTCAATTGTTAAAACATAATTAATTACAATTCTGAGACTATAATCAATTAATATAACAATAATTATTAACATAATTAATAATAAATCTCATAATTGTAATTAATTATGTTTTCAGCAACCCAAACAAAGTTGACATTGACAGTTTTGGTGACAGTAATTAAATATTTAATAATGATCATTTTTGATTAGCGTTCGAACAACCGGCCCTAAAACTTTTGCTTGAACGATCATGGGCCCAAGGCAACCTAGAGGATCAAAAATAGAAGCTATGGTTGATAGGATTGTCCTTTTTGTAATAATGGATGGATTTGCTGTTATCCTTGTATTGTAGATAAATGAGTCAGTTAAAGAATTCCACGATATGCCAAGAGTTTTACTGTTTGGTGAATCTGTTATTATATATTCTTCTTTGTGATCGTCTACATTTATATCTGATAGCAGGGCCGTACTGTTTGATGAAAATTGTCTTAGATTGAAGCCATAGGAACTTAATATTGAAGTTAAGTTTCGACGAAGAGAAATCAAGTCTTGTTCAGTTGAAGCACCTGTGACCACATCATCGACATACGTATCTAGGTTGAGCTTACGACTTTCTTCAGGAAATGTAGCCGAAGAATGTATAGAAATTTCCTTTAAGCATCTAGTAGCTAAATATGATGAGCTTGCCAAGCCGTATGTCACGGTGTTTAACTGATAGATGGTAATTTCTTGGGAAGGATCATTTCGCCATATCACGCGTTGAAGGTTACGCTGTGCTGGTTCGACCAGTACTTGTCGATACATTTTGGCAATGTCACCGGTAAATACGAAGTTGTGCTGTCTAAATCGTAGCAATATGGAAAAAAGATCGCTTTGAACAACAGGGCCCACCTTGAGTGTATGATTTAGTGATATGCCGGTAGAAGTGGGACACGAGGCATCAAAAACGATACGAGTTTTAGTGGTAAGACTATCATTCTTTTCGACAGCATGATGAGGCAAATAATACAAAGGAGAAGAATCAGGTTCAAGATCCGAAATTTTAGACATGTGTCCAAGCTCGATGTACTGTGACATAAATTCGCAATAGGCTTGTTTTAGAATGGGATTTTTCTGAAGCTTCCTTTCGATTGATAGAAATCGTTTAAAAGCTATGTCATAAGATTTGCCTAGTTGTGCAATTTGAGGTTTAAGAGGAAGACTCACTTGAAAACGTCCAGTGTCGTCGCGAATTGTGGTACATTGAAAATGGACTTCACATTCTTCTTCTTCCTTAGTGTATTTAGAAGGAATCGTAATATAATTCTCTTCAATTTTCCAGAATTTTTCGATACAGGCCTGAAGAGGATCGGCCGATAAAAGAAAGCAAGAACTGGGACCAGAATGGTAGCAATAAGCTTGTGAAGGAACTGGGCCACTAACTACCCACCCCAATTTCGTTTGTTGTAAAAATGGTTGACCTTTATTACCCTTTATTTGTCCAGAACCCATGAGATTAAAAAATAAACCTGCACCAATGAGTAGGTGTACTTCAGAAGGATCGTAGAACTGAGGGTCAGCTAATGTGATATTATTGGGTATATTAATATAAGAAGGGTTGATTGAATGCTGTGGTGTTAGATCGGTTATTTGATTAATTACGAGAGCAGGCATTTTGAAAGTGAAATCTCCGTTTAAAGATTTTACTTCTAATTTTACACGTTTAGTAAGTGAAGTTGTAACGTGATTTATACCTGTTATAGGTAGGTTAACATGTTCATATGGAAGATTTAGTTTCTCAAATAGTTCTTGAGTAATAAAATTGGATTGGCTTCCACTATCTAAGATGGCTCTGGCCAGTGTGGGTTGCCGATTTTTGTCAAATGTTTTTACTACAGCAGTAGCTAACAGTATGAATGAATTGGGATTTTGATTAAATGAATATAAGTTACAGGATGTCTCTGGTTGTCTAGAAGTGCTAGGATTATTTTGATGAGATTGGGGAAGATTAGATGTGGAAGATATATGGTTTTTATTATGATTTTGCGACTCGGATTGAGTTCTATGTAAAAGGCTATGGTGTTTATTTTGACAAGTCTTACAAAAGTAGCTAGATTTACAATCCAAAGTTTTATGTCCGGACCTTAAGCAATTGGTGCACAGATGAAGCTCCTTTGCTTTTGCAAAACGGTCCGGTATCGGCATGGCATGAAACTTAGAACAAGAGTAGATAAAATGGTTATCTGAGCATAAACTGCACCTTGGTGGCACTTGAGCTAATGCGGTAAGGGTTGAAGATTTGTCAGATGACTTGACATTATGCCAATCTCTTTTATGAGATATCTTTTGGTCGCATTTTTGTTCAACAGATTCTAAAATTTTACACCTTTCTGATAAAAATTTTAAGAAGTGTTTCACATCGGGAGATTGCTTTCCTGCTGATACTCTTTCCCATTCTTTTCGAGAATTGATGTCAATTTTGGATGTTAAAAGATATATTAGAATGGTACTCCACTCGAAAACGCTTTCCCCTAAGTTTTCCAAGGATTTGAAATGGTTGACGAAAGTGTCTAAAAGTTTTCTCAAGGAACGAGACGACTCATCTTTAGTAGGACTTAGCTCGAAGATGGATTTGACATGAGCATGAATAATTGCCCTTTTGTTTTCATAACGGTCGCACAATAGATGCCAAGCCGTTTCATAATTTGCTTCGGTTGCGGAGAGTGCTCCAATAATTTGAGCGGCTTCTCCCTTTAGACTGGATTTAAGATAATAAAATTTTTCGATTTTATGAATAGTAGGATTGTTCTCAATAAGTGCCTCAAAGGTTTCTTTGAAATTTGTCCAATTTTCATATGTGCCAGAATATATGGGCAAAGGGATTGGTGGTAAATATGAATTAAGACGATGAGAGTTGAGCATTGGCGAAGATGACATGGATGAAGATGACCCATGAATGGGTGGTTGCTCCGTTGATGTGGGATTGAGAAGTAATGTTGCTTTAGCTACTAAGGCATAATATTTGCTTTCGAACTCTCCTCGTTCATCATCTTGATTGCCGAGGTTAGAGGTTGTATCAAATAAACAAATACGTTCAATGTCACACTGTATCTTTTCAAACTCAACAACTGACTCCTTTAAGGCATCCAGACGCGCTTGTAATTCAAGACGGATTGTGTCAGATAAAGGAGTTACACATTTTTCAAGGAAAGTGTTAAAACGAGTCACTGTGGATTTAACAGTGCCACGACGAGCTACAAGATGTTTAAGGTCTTCAGCACTAGCCATTTTTATCAATTAATTAACGCTAATAGGTTTGAGAGAAGGTTATAAATTTACTGTGTTTTGTGGAATATACTAATTAATAAGAATATTGCTAGCTATTAGTTGCAGTACCAAGTTAAAATAAGTAGATAAGCTAAGTAAGCAATAAAAAATAAATTGTTGAAGATGTGGATTAGGTATAAGGATGATACGGCTATGTTGGGCCAAATATTAATAATGCTAAGGGATGTCTTTATTATAAGTAAATTGATTTGAAATGCGTTGATTATATTATAATTAAACGATATTCCCTTCGATGGGTGCTGCTATGGTAGGCTGGTTGTTGTATATTATGTATTAATTAATATGATTAATATTGTAGATTATTATACAAATAATATCTGATAACGTTTATTTCAATATTTAGATATGTTAATTAGCTTAAAGAAGTAAGTTTTTTTTTTTAAGATATAAATCCAAAAATTATAATTTGTTTTTAAAGAAATGTGCCAAATGTTTAATATTTTGTATGATAAAGTAGAAAGAATATGAACTAAAACAAAACCATATGCCAATAAATTATATACTCTCAAAGCAAGATTAAAATAAGTGAATCAAATATTCTAACCTTACTTCTCGATGCTGCAAGCTGTAGGTACCAAATTCAGACGAAGGGATCGATGTTTTCTTCAGGTGTCAAAAAATCCGGACGAAGTAGACCAATGTTTGCTCTGAACCCTTTTTCTTCGTTGGAGGACTGTAAAAAGCCAACGAGGGTATTCAGCACTTTTCGTGATGTCCTATCTTTTTTTGCACAATGGTTTCTGCTGTAGGAAATTCACAAGGTTTAAAGATGGTTTGATAGGTTCTTTATTTCAGCGCATTCCACAGCACTAAGCGAACGTAGATTCCACAAAAATATATTTTTTCTCGTTGAAATTATTTGATAGATATGATATTTAATTTTCTGACTGTTGCTATGGGTTACCGATTCCAAAAACTACTCGTCCCCCGTGAAATAGTATACGTACTTGTTTTACTTTAATTTATATTGACAATTTAAAATATTTTATACAAATTAGGATCGAACACTGTGTTCGAATCTTGTACTTCTTCTTCAAACTCCTCATCTGAGCTTAAATATTCACTGTCTTCTTCTTCGTCAAACTCCCCTCGAAACTCAGATTCCTCTTCTACATGATCTGTAAATAGTTGTAATATGTATTTATAATTAATTAAAAATTAATTACTGATTAATTAATTGAGTTGCTACGTATTCTCTGTCCTTTTATACGAAGTCGAAGCCTGGACAATCACGGGCGCATCTGAAGATAGACTTGCCATTGTTGAGATGTGGTGTTATCGAATAATGTAAAAAAATATCATGGAGGCAACACGTAACAAACACGGAAACATTAAGAAAGATAAAAAAAGGCAAAACAAACACTCAACACTATGAAAGAAAGAAAAATGAGCTACTTTATAATATAAGGAAAAGTATTAAGTATTAGTTATATAAGTAAGAATACGTAGCAACTCAATTAATTAATCACTAATTAATTTTTAATTAATTCTAAATACATATTTACAACTATTTACAGATCAGGTAGAAGAGGAATCTGAGTCTCGAGGGTAGACGAACGAAGAAGAAGAGAATGAATATTTATTTTGGCTCATTTTTCTTTCCTTTATAGTGTTAAGTATTTCTTTTGCCTTTTTCATCTTTCTTAATGTTTCCGTGTTTGTTACGTGTTTTGTTCATGATATTTTTTACATTATTCAATAACAGCACATCTTAACAATGGCAAGTCTTTCTTCAGATGCGCCCGTGATTGTCCAGGCTTCGACTCCGTATAAAAGGACAGAGAATACGTAGTAATTTAATTAAATTGTCGTTAATTAATTTTTAATTAATTCTAAATACATATTACAACTATTTACAGATCATGTAGAAGAGGAATCTGAGTCTCGAGGGGAGTCTGACGAAGAAGAAGACAGTGAATATTTAAGCTCAGATGAGGAGTTTGAAGATGAAGTACAAGATTCGGACACAGAATTAATTTAGTTTATACTTTTATACTTTTCTACCTATATATTTATAATAATAAATCTGTCTTTTTCTATCATATTTGCAAAATCTATTGTATAGTACGTATTATTTTCCTTTGATTAAGAAAAAGTTACTTAAAAAACTATAATATATAATAATTACTCTAAAGTTTCGAGGCACAACAACATGGGATCGCCAGGTCACGTGATTTTTCTCGAGCGAACGGACTCGCTCAGGTACAACAGAGGACGCAAACAGCTATCGGTATAAGCTCTTTCTCACACTGCTGCTTACCTATAGCGCTTTTCATTTATATGTACGCGTAATTTGTTCGATCACATGGCAGTTGGAAAATTTCACCAAAAAAAAACCTGTCTTTTTTAGAATATTTATTTTTAATATTAAAAAAGACCCTGTCAAAATAATAATTGTACTTCCCTGTCCGGAAGGAATGTACATAGATTTGCATGTAAAGTTGCATATTTTATACTCGTTAATAGTATGTACAGATTCAGATGAAATCTTCTGAAGTTCAGATGCATCCCCTGAAAATAATCCTGGGGCGCCCATGCAAGTATCTTGCAGAGTTAAAATCGCCCTCAAATCGCCTGGCCTGTTTATTTTCTTTATATTTGAATATTTAAATTTACTTTAAAGTCACGTCAATGATATTTTTTGTAATAACAATTTTTACCCCTTTTTTTAACTTTGGGGGGGATTTTTGGGGAAAATAACCGCTACCCTCCAGCCAGACCGGCATTTTTGTATTAGGCTATCATGGAAGAGTCACCTGAAAAATTTTCAGGTTGCCTAAAATACCTACTCAAAAATGTCTCACAGCTCTTGGACCAAGAGATTAAACTCTCATGAAAAAATCAGACTGCTATTTATTACCTGTCATAATTCCTGTCATTTGACATATTCTACATGTTCCACTCATTAAAACGCCCATTTGGTGATAAATAGCAGTCTGATTTTTGCATGAGAGTTTAATCTCTGTTCGAAGAGTTTAAGTCTGTTCTGTCGGACAAAATAAATGTGCCGTTTTCGTGCTGTGACCGTTCCAAATTTTTAACCTGTTCCACAATTAAAACTACCCCTGTTCCAGTGTTCACACATATCAAAGTTTATTCGACTAGACACCCTTAAGCTATTAACAAATTTTCAGCTTGCTATTAATCAACTTTTTTTTCATACGCGGGATCCAGACCTATATGTGTGGCAATAGAAAACTGCAATAAACGTTTTAGCACTTTAAGCTGGTTTTCCTTGTGATCTTTCTGTAAATATTTGGATGCCTTGGTTTACATTCTTCGGTGGTTAAATGTTTTGTTAATCTCTCATGACAACCTTTCTCTACAATTTTGTATGAAGGTGATCATCATTTTCCCACCAGTCTTCATTTGGTCTGCCCTTCGTTTAAGGATCTTGGCTATTCATCCGATAGTGCATCAGGTCTACGTAAGTAGTTTAATAGCAGCCATCGGACTATGGATCCTCTTAGTGTCATTGATGTATTGATTCCCACTGAAAGGCGTTGAGGCATTGAAAAACCAGAGTACACATGGAAGGGTTTCCGGAAATGTAACAAATTTTAACCTTATTTAACTTATTTTGCTCTTTGTCCAAATGGTAGGGGAGCCCAAGCGGGGATTTTTGCAGTAACTCGAGCGCGTCAGATTATCATATGGGGAGAAACCTGGTATAGATGTGCCTCTACCATATATTGGCTCTAAACACAGGGGCGTTCGTTAAGGGGGCGCCGAAAAAAAAATCTATCCTTAGAAAAACTCGAAATCGTCAGATTAAGATAAGGGAAGTTAAGTACATGCAAAACAGTGTATATTTAAAAAATCTGACGATTTGGGCGGGGCGTTAGGAAATGGATGAGTCACAAAGTTTCACAAGAAAAAACTAAAAAATACATGTTTAATATTTGTCAAAAATCTATCGAATGATACCAAACACGACTCCCCACGGAAAGGGGTGGGGGTAAATTTTAAATTTTAAATACGAATTCCGCGATATTTCGCGAAATGAACACCAGAGCGAAAAACTGAAAAATACACTTATTCAATATGTTTGAAAAATCTATCGAATGACACCAAACACGACCCCCCACGGAGGTGGGGTGGGGGTTACTTTAAAATTTTAAATAGGAGCCGCATTTTTTATTGCAGATTCGGATTCTTACGTAAAAATAAGTAACTTTTATTTGAAACATTTTCTTCGAATTATTGATAAATGGCGCTATAATCGGACAAAACGATTGTTGGAAATGGAAAATTAAATTAAAAATGGAAAGTCCCCACTAAAATGGAAAACTTTATTTAACTTTTTTTGGTTTTAGAACCTACTCTTCACAACCCAATAGGTCACCAAAGTGCTCGAGTGACTGCATATTTAGCATACTTTCCTCCCCTACTAAAAGAAAAAAGTGTACAAAGTGAGACTTAAAATAAGCATATAAAAATATGTAAGAGATGAGAAGTGAAAGAGAAAATTGTAGAAGAAAATTGTAAGACCGACTAAAAATATTGGCGAAGTTTGTGCATGACAAACCTATATAAAAATATGGTGACATGCTTAGAGTGATGGGCATTCACCAGAATTTTATATTCACCATTGGCGTGCATACGGGTAATATGACCAGGTAATATGACCCGTATGCACGCCAATGGTGAATATAAAATTCTTAATTGTATGTCAAAAAATGCGCAATAACTACCTTTTAAAACCTACTAAATTTCATTTGCATACCTCAACCGGTTTTAGAGCAATAAATAAATCGTGAATTTGTAAGAAAAAATTCAACATCCCGTATCTCGGAAACGAAGCATTTGCGGACATATGTTTATAAAGCAAACGGTCATTTTTTTTTTCATGCAGAATTACCTCTTAAAGTTTGTCGCACTTATTTAGAAACACCCTGTATTGATGAAAAACGTTGCTAGTTGTTAAAGTACCTAACTTTTTTATTATTCAACATAAGCGAATGAATCAATAGCAAAATTTTAAGAAAGCCTAAGGCTACAGTTGAGTTTTAATTTCAATATTTTATATACGCTAGAATATTTCACAGGGTTTTCCAAATTTTGAGCAAAAAACACACTATTATTGTTACATTCAATATACAATGACACTTATCTGTTTAGCAACAACATGATTATACCGATATTCTTGAAGAATAAAGCTATAACATATTAAAAAAATCACTAAAATCGGACAACAGGTTTAGGAAATACGAGACATTAAATATGTCCCATTTTTAAGGTAGTGTGTTAATTTTGATGCTTAGTGTATGTAATTTTATTAAAATCCCTTCAAGGGCTACATCTAATCATAGAACGTTTTCGACATAAAGATATCATCATCAGTGCTAGTACCTAAAAGTAAGTATAACCATTTTAGTAAATACAAACGTTAAAAATTGAAATTTTGACCAAGGTTAAAAAGCAAAGTTGGTTATACATACTTACAGGTTAATCACATGCTGAGCCGCCAAAAATACTTGGGAATAAACCCTTTATATGTTATGAAACTATTTTAAATTTACATGATTAATTATAATTCCATACGATGGATGAAATTCTCAGAGATGTGATCCTTAGGCATCACATGACTCCCTACACACCACGTGGTTGCTGATCAGGGCCTCGATTTTTGACCCTTCGCTTCGTTATAGAACGTATTCGCTTTGTATACTAAACAGATATGAAGCGAATACGTCCGATAACGAAGCGAAGGGTCAAAAATCGAGGCCCAGATAGATTTCGGCCGATGCATCGGCTGGGCTAATGTGGTATTAAAGACTGTATAGAACACTGATAGCTCCAATGTTCACGTACAAATCAGAGAACCAAAACAGATGAATCTTCTATATCAATTTTGGAAAGAAAAGTACAACACAAAATGTTCGAAGCGGTCTGTAAAAATGGAATATGGAGGCGTAGATATAACTTTGAACTGCAGAATATCTACAAGCATAAGTTTGATGGAAAAGATATTACTAGTGTTGCTCAAATGCAAGACCAAGACGAGACTTAGATAGTCTTGGTCTTGCGCCAGTACACCTGGTCTTGGTCTTGGTCTTGGTATTGCGCTCCCGGTCTTGGTCTTGGTCTTGGTCTTGCAGCAAGAGTCTTGCAAGTCTCGCATTTGCCCATTAGAATATTGCATATCTTAGAACAACGTAACAGAGTAGGTACATTTTAAGATTGAATATCATAGCCATAGGAAAAACCAACCAAATTAATAAATATCTGACACCGGGTGGGGTTTGAACTCACGGTGTAAGTGATCCGTGCCCATATTCTAACTAACTAAAGTTTATTAGAAACATGCATTTTTTAGTGTATTTGCTATTCACTATCTGTGAATCTGCTATTCACAGATCTGCACAGTATGTTAATGCCAGTTCTAATTTTTATCCACTACGTTGGGTTGGACAGACCAGTATGGGTTTCAGATTTGATGGCACGTTAGCTGCTTCACAAGCAGAGTGAAACTTACTCTTCAATATCTCACTTGTTAGCCTTATATATAAGGCTATAGAGCCGTATTCTTTAACAATATTGTTGGAAAAATATTGTTGCTAGACAGGTGAAGTGTCATTGTATACCGGATACCGGGTATACCAATCAAACTGTGTTTTTTTCTCAAAGTTCGCATCATTTAGAAACCAACTATAGTCTAATGTTTTCTTAACATTTTTTTTTTGATTCATTCGCTTATGTTGCGTAACAAAAAAGTTAGGTCTTTTATCAACTAGTCATGTTTTTCATTAATACAGGGTGTTTTTAAATAAGTATGGCAAATTTTAAGGAGTAATTCTAAACAAACGGGTCATGTTACGTATGCATGCCAATGGTGAATATTAAATTCTTAATTGTATGTCAAAAATGCGCAATAACTACCTCATAAAACTCACCAAATTTCATTTGCATATCTCAACTGGTTTTAGAGCAATAAATAAATCCTCAGTTGGTAAGAAAAATTTTAATAACCCTATTTGGGAAACGAAGCATTTGCGGACATACCCTCCTATTAGAGGTAAAACTCACAAAGTGCACTTTTTTGAGATTTTGACATTTTCATCAATTTGAACTCAATACGGTACTGTCCAGTCCTGAAGAAATCATCTGCGGCTCTATTCTAATTGCTGAGATAATTTGGTATACTTCACTAAGTGCATGATTGTGAATTTCGGTTTCAAGGTAAAACTTATTATTGCCCTTAGTAAATTTTTCCTTACAATCTGGAGTGCCGAATCGGTAATACATAATATTATTTAGTGATCTTTCAAACAATACATTATTAAACATAACTGTTTATTATTTTTGTGTTCATTATCTATTCGGCGATTGATTAAAGAAATGAGCTTAAATTATTTCTTTGTAGCAAATATCTTGCATAATCTATTTTGCGATTCAGCAGGCGACTTGTGTGTTATATTGTATTGTTGAAACTGTATATTATTCGTGTGCATTATCTGTCCGGCGATTGATTAAAAAAATATGGGTTTGGTTTAAATTTCTTTGTAACAGATAGCCAACACCGCTTACATAATGGGTAACATTATCTATTTTGCAGTTAAGCAGGCGACTTTTGTGGCTGTCGCCGAAAATAATGGCATTTATTTTCAAACAACGAAACTTATTGTTCATTTTTTAAAGAATAGACTGTTATTTTTGATCGTTAGTAGTTGTAAGTCAGCAAAATTTTGTATAGGTACCTTTGTATATATAAAATGGATGTTGATATTAACAATAACATTACTTCTGTTTCTATCACATGTGATTTTCTATAGAGGCAACTGTTTTGTATAAACTTATTTACTCAATAATTATTTATTAACATTGTATTCCTTACCTATTTCATTTTTAATCCCAACGTCATAATACTTTATGGAGAAAAATTCATTAACTTCTCAATATCAAATAATTGTGTTCATGGAAAAACTCATCAAGTACAAAGTGTAGCTATTGAATATTACCTCTAATAGGACATACCTATGTTTATAAATCAACCTGTCATTATTTTTCGTGCTGAATTACCCTGTCAGGTTACCATACTTATTTAAAACACCCTGCATTGATGAAAAACATGGCTAGTTAAAAGTGTACCTAAGTTTTTTATTATCCAACATAAACGAATGAATTAAAAAACAGAATGTTAAGAAAATATGTATTTCAAAACACAGTTTGATTGGTACACTCGTAGCAAAAACCTTGACCATTAAGTTCAGAGCAAAGAAATCGTCTGCTGTTAAAGAATGTGCAAAATATTTTATTCTCCTATATACTCTCTAAAACGACCTTCAGTTCTAACCGCAAGACGCAAGAGTCTCGCAGGCTTAGTCTTGTTCTTGCTTAAGTCTTGCACGCTAAGTCTTGGTCTTGGTCTTGCTAAAATTAGGCGGTCTTGGTCTTGGTCTTGCGAAAACGCAAGAACAAGACCAAGACTGCAAGACCAAGACCGATTTTGGGCAACACTAGATATTACCACTACAATCAAGCGAAACCGTCTGCAGTGGGCCCTGGAATCGATCATGATAAAAAAGATTTTAACAGTGCAGCTGGTGGGAGTAAGAAGACGGAGCAGAAAAAAGCTGAAGTGGATAGATGGGGTAACACAGGATGCTGAGAAGATCGGTGTTACCAACTGGAAAATTCAAGCATGGTACAGAGCAGAATGACTCAGAAAGCTTGAGAAAGTCGATAGATTTAATGGCTCTAGCTCCGTGATGATGATGATAAAAACCATAGAAACCATATAAAGATAAAATAAGTCCCAAAATATAATCATTGATGGAAACAAAAATAAAAATGTAAAGTAATAAGAGCAAAGAACATCACTTAGAGAGGTAAGCAAAAGAATACCAAAAATCTACTAGGACGGACAATCGAAAGCATAAAAGTGAACAAATCAAAAAAATGATAAAAGATGATTAAAGATCAAAAATTTATTAAAGATAACAAAAGTCTCAAAGTTCTAAGAAGAAAATTAGCAAATGCCTAAAGTAGATATAATAAAGGGTAGATATACGCTGAGGAGATCGGTGTTCACAATAATTGGAAAATCCGAGAAAATCCAGAACAGAATGATCGAATCCATTGAATTTCCTATACTAGTTTCGAAGAGAAAACTAAAGACAAGTCTTAAAACAAGGCCTAATTCATATTCAAGAGTCTTTACAATCTTAGAAAATTTATTTTCTCGTTCCTCAGATGAGTATAACCGGGAATGAGCTTATTTTAGGTACTTTAGAAAATAACAAATAACTGTTACTGTGAGAGCAGTTGTTTGCTTTATCCTGTGTTATTGGTGTTTCAAAAACGTAGTGTTGTTATGAAACCTATCTATACAATATACAATATAATATTATCATAATAATAAAAAAATATGAAAAAAAAAAAAAAATTTAAGAAACGCTTTTCTTTAGTTACGAGTGACTAAAATTAAAAATATTATAAAAAAATCAACTAAAAAGCAAAAAATAAAAAAAAAATTGAAAAAATCTAACACATCCGTCAAAAAAAGCGTGGCGCGTGTTCATCGAATAAACGGTTTTCGCCCCACGCTTTTCTTTAACGAATGTGTTAGATTTTTTCAATTTTTTTTTATTTTTTGCTTTTTAGTTGATTTTTTTATAATATTTTTAATTTTAGTCACTCGTAACTAAAGAAAAGCGTTTATTAAAAATTTTTTTTTCATATTTTTTTATTTTTTACTTTTTACTCTTACACTTTTCAAACATTAAGATATATCGTCATGCTTATTAAAAAAATATGTATAAAACATATGATGTACAAACATGAAAAGTAGTCGGAATCGGCAAAAAATTTGAAACTTTATAGTTTATTAATGAAGCATAACGTAATCAATTAACGTAAAAAGTGAAATTATGTATTGTCCATATCATTAGCTATACAATCCGTAAAAGTTTCAAGTTTTTACATTGTAAACAACAAGAGAATTTAAGCGTTTTCCATTAAAATCGTTTTTTTTTATTTAAACAATTAATAAACATGAAAAAAAAATTTTTTATTGACTATTCGTGTATTGTTCCCGCGAATGCATATGTCTGCAAATTTTCATTCATTTGCATTGAAGAAAAGGCAGTCAAATTAACGTCTAAAGATTTGACGCAAACTATTGAACTAAATAAAAGCGTTTAAAAGGATGAAGTTTTCGATCCTAATAGCATTATTAATAGTATTTAAAAAATATTAAAATATTACTAGAAGATTTTTAAATTGAAAACTTATTGGTCCATTTCCTTGGTAACACCTCCAAGGCTCCTAAAATTTGCAAGCCAAATGGATGCTGAAGCGAAGAAGACAAGAGGGAATTCAAAAAACTTACAATTCACGACCCCGTCTGTTCAGCTGGTAAATTCCAACAGAAAATGGACCTAGTTACTCGAATGAGTAAAGACCAATATAAAAATAAAATAAAAATTTTATTTTTAATTCAGTTGCAATGCGAAGGCAAAACAATCTTACTTCTCAATTAGAATACGGAGCGCAGTCCAGTCCTCTGAATCGCGATTTTCGGCTCTTATTGGAGCCTCATCGCCCCCTATCAAAAAAATTTTTTTATTTTATTATTATCATAATAGTTTCGGATCAGAGGCAAGGACCCTAACCAAAACATCTGAATCTTCTCTATCGATTTTGAAAAGAAAAGTACTACCCAAAATGTTCGAAGCGGATAGATGGGGTAACACAGGATGCTGAGAAGATCGGTGTTACCAACTGGAAAATACAAGCAAGAGACAGTTCAGGATAGCTCAGAAAGCTTGAAAACGTCGATGCGTTTCACTGGTTGTAGCTTCATGATGATAAAAACTATAGAAACTATATGATGAAAGGACCCAAACACAAGCATTGATGGAAGCAAAAAGAAAAATGCAAAAAAATAATAAAAAGATTTTAACAGCGCAACTGTTGAGAATAAGAAGATGGAGCAAACCAAAGCTGAACTGGTTAGACCAGGTTACACAGGATGCTCACAAGATTGGTGTTACTAACTAAATAATCCAAGCAAGGGATAGAGCAGAAAGGCTTTGAAAGCTTGAGGAGGTCGATGGATTTTAATGGCTCTAGCTTCGTGATGATGTTAAAAACTATAGAAACCATATAAAGAAAGAACAAGTCCCCAAATACAAGCATTGATAGAAGCAAAATGAAAAATTTGAAGTAATAAGAGCAAAAGACATCACGAACTTAGATAGGTAAGCAAAAGAATACCAAAAACCTACGAAAACAACCTAATGCATTAAAGTGAACAAATCCAACAAATGATTAGAGATAATAAGTTCTAATGAGAAAATTAACAAATTCCTAAGGTATGCAGGGTGTATCATTAAGAATGTCTAATCTCTGAGTTGTAGATTCTAGACCTCAAAATATTAAGATTTAACCCAAATCACTTAAATAAAATGTGACTCCTTACTAAGTTACAGGGTGTTTTATTTAAAAAAAAAAATTAAAAACTATTTTTACCCAGTACTTTAAAACTATTTGACGTATTATTATCATACTTGACAATTTAATACACCCTATTAAATTGTGATAAATAAACGTTTCTAGCTACTACCAGAGGCGTACGACAGGGGATAGTGAATGGTTGACCCTTCCCAAATTCTACGCCACTGGGGGAATTATTATTTTAGCGCAATTTTTCAATTTTCCAATACTTTTTATGTAAATAGTATACTCTTCATTAGTAACGCTAAAGTCATTAGTTTTCGACATATGTATTTGAAGTTAAACATGAAACGGCACAGTTATTTTGATTAATTTATGATATGATTCATAATATGATTTAATATTTACAAATTATTTGTACCCAGTACTTTAAAACTATTTGACGTTTCCTTATTACACTTGGTAGAAAGTGTAGGTATTGTACACCCTACGAAATTATGTTCAATAATTCTTTCTGACTATTACCAGAGGCGTACGACAGGGGAAATTGACTGGTTGACCCATCCCAAATTCTACGCCACTGACGCTATTTTAGTGTAACTTTTAGATTTTCCAATACTTTTTATGAAAATAATATACCTTTCATTCGTAACGATAAAATCATTAGTTTTTGAGATATTTGAAGTTACAAATGAAGCGACACAATACAATCATCAAAATAACTGTGCCGTTTCATATTTAACTTCAAATATCTCTAAAACCAATGGCTTTATTGTTACCAATGAAGAGTATACTATTTACATAAAAAGAATTGGAGAATAGAAAAATTGAGCTAAAATAGTAATTCCCTCAGTGGCGTAGAATTTGGGAAAGGTCAACCATTCACTATCCCCTGTCGTACGCCTATGGTAGCAGCTAGAATCGTTTATTGATCACAATTTAATAGGGTGTATAGTAACTACGAATAGTTTTAAAGTACTGAGTAAAAATAGTTTTGAAATTTTTAAATAAAACACCCTGTAACTTAGTAAGGAGCCATATTTTATTCAAGTGATTTTGGGTTAAATCTTAACATTTTGAGGTCTAGAATCTATAACTCAGAGATTGGACATTCTTAATGATACACCCTGTATAGAGAGGTTAGATAGGTATATGCTGATATGATCGGTGTTGGCAACTGGAAAATCCAATCAAAGGACAGAGCAGAATGATCGAAGATCCTTAGAATCTACTATAGTGTCGAAAAGAAAACTAATGACCAGGCCTAAAACAAGGCTACCATATTCAAGAGTTTTTACAATCTTACAGAATTTGTTTCCTCATTCCCCAAATGAATATATCCGGGAATAAGCTTATTTTGCTTTAGAAAATAACAAGTAAATGTTACTGTGAGAGTTGTTTGCTTTATCCCGTGTTATTTGTGTTTCAAAGACAAAGTTTTGTTATGAAATCTATCTATCCAATATAATATAATCGATATATTTTATGTACGATCAAATAAATGTTGTTGGTCCAATTCAGATAGAGTAATTAATGGTTTACGCCATTTAAGCGCAACGTATTAAACGCAATTAAACATATAGAATGCGAACTTGTAACCTACATACTCCTTGCTGGCAGCACCTGCTCACAGTACCCACCTTATCAAATGAATTATAACGCGGTTATAAAACAGTTAAGCATTTTGTATAAACAGAGAGAATGTTCTATAAATTAGATTCGCAACAGGACCACGGCTTTTTGCCGATGCCGGTCACCCACCGATCTGAGAACCGCCCAAAGAAAACACCGAGATATATGATCGGATGCTTTTCGTCGCGTAGGAGGAAAATTATTTATAGGAGCTTTAATTTTTGATTACTACTTAGGACAAAGAGAAAAGGAAACAATAATCTTATAACGATTGACACTACTCATATATCACAATTAACAGTATGGCGCTTAAAACACGTAACGGTTATTTTTATTGTTCATACAGATTACAATAATGGTGAGAAATATCATGTTCTTGTTCGTCCAGTATTTGCATCATATTATACATTATATATTTGTTTTAAACATGTCTTTTGTTATTCTTTTTAATTTTCCAAATCCATATTTATCAGTTCTCCCGTAATATTACCCGGTCCAATCGCTGTTGGGGTCCACACAAAATGTGCTTTCAGTGTGTCCAGACACTGAGAAAAAGAGAAAAAATACACGTAGCTTTTTCCTCTTCTGTATTTCTTTGATATGGAGATAACCAAAATAACCTGCAGATATATGTTATTTCTGCTAATATGATAATACAAGGGTTTGAATCGAAAAACATACAATTCACTATCCTGATTTACCGTCTGCTAAACCTGTACTTCATGGACCAGGAATCCCCATTCATTCATCTTTTCTTCACACCATCAAACAGAAAACATCAGATGAAGTTCAACTGAAAAAACTGATGAAGACGAATTTAATCATGATATAAACCAACCTGAACAGTTTATTCAAGTGGAACTAGAATAAATCTTTAGGAGCATGGCTGAAAGATAAAAATCTTTTTTTGTGGCTTTGTGGCTCCAGAAACCACATTTTCGTGGTACAGGAATCGTTAAAGAGTTGACAATTAGGATTCCAAGTCATGGCGGCTATTTATCGATACATTTATTTATAAAAATAAAATAAAAATTCCATTTTTATTCAGTTGCAATGCGAAGACAAAGCAATCTTATTTTTCACTTAGAATACGGAGCGCAGTCCAGCACTCTGAATCGACGATTTTCGACTCTAGTTGGAGTCTCATCGGAGAGAACGTAGGCCTGCTACTCCATACTCTAAGTCTAATGCTGGCCACTCACTTACGGATATCGAAGAGGCCGAGCGACTGACAGGCCGTTAATTGAAGCCAAAATCACCACATATACGCAGTTTTCGTATCGTTGGCACGCTCGATCACAAAACTGCATGTGTGTGGCGTCTCAACTTCAGTTCATTAACTTAACTACTCAAATAACGGCCTTCAGTCCTGGCCTGCATGCCATGGCCTCTTCGATATCCGTAAGTGAGTGGCCAGCATTAGTGACCAACACCGAGAGTTTATACCCCACACCGCAACTGACGTGAATGGACTAGGTGACTACCGTCATCTGGCAATTGAAAGATAAAGTAGTTTTCAATCCTAATAGCAATATTAATACTATTTAAAAATATTAAAATATTACTTATTTATTATATTAGGATTGAAAACTACTTCATCTTTCAATTGCCAGATGACGCTAGTCACCTAGTCCATTCACGTCAGTTGCGGTGTGGGGGATAAACTCTCGGTGTTGGTCACTTAGGAGTGCTGGACTGCCCTCCGTATTCTAAGTGAAAAATAAGATTGTTTTGCCTTCGCATTGCAACTGAATAAAAATGGAATTTTTATTTTATTTTTATATTGGTCGTTACTTCTTTGAGTAACTAGGTCCATTTTCTTGGAATCTACCAGCTGAACAGACGGGGTCGTGAATTGTAAGTTTTTGAATTCCCTCTTGTCTTCTTCGCTTCAGCATCCATCTGGCTTGCAAATTTTAGAAGCCATGGAGGTGTTACCAAGGAAATGGACCAATAAGTTTTTAATTTAAAAATCTTTTAGTAATATTTTAATATTTTTAAATATTATTAATATTGCTATTAGGATTGAAAACTACTTCACATTTATTTATATTAATTGATTCTTCTAAGGGAAGTCTGACGTATGTCTTGTTACACAGTGGTAATACTTATGCCTAAAAAATAGGTGTCTGTTGTTCACTAAGTGCATCTCAAAGAAACGTATGAAAATCTTAAGCTGATGTTAAATCAAAAAAAGTATGGAGAATATGGTTGACAACTCAGGTGGAGACCTCAAAATAATACCCATGCTTTTGGGTCAGCAGTCTGGATTTATAAAATATCCATGATTTTTTTAGGAGTAGGAAAGTCGAGTATGAAATTTACACTAAGTTAAGAAAGGATGACCACTCATAGAAAGACTTGTACCAGAACAAAAAAAGAATGTGTGTGTACTTTGTACGCACGTAAGAAGTTATACTTCTATTATATAATTTCAATGAAATTAATATACTTTAAACAGTTTATTTATATTTTGTTTAAATATTAAACTAATTTTAATACTTACTACTTCTCAATAATTTTTATTAAAGCAGTGCCAAAAATTATAATAATAAAAGAATAAAACACACACAAACAAACACATTGAAAAATGCCACAAATGATTTCTGAACAATGTAGGAAAAAATTTTAACTAAATACGTATTTTCTGTAAAAATTATATAATAAATAAACTTGCAATCATAAAATGTATAAAAAAAATAAAAAAATAAAAGTTTCCTTTGGGGTTCGAACCCGCTTGTCAGCGCAGTTAGTATTGAAATTCATTCACAAACTTTTACCCACGGAGACCATGTGTCATCATGTGCGAAGATCAACTAACTAAACGGATTAAACTTTTGACGGTTCTGAATTTAACCAAATTATTTTGATTTTGAATTGAAATTATTTAGAATTGAAAGAAATATTAAAATACAACAAAATATAGAGTAAGAAAACAATATATTAGGTGAATATTGATAGAAATTTTGAAGGTAATCAAATTATGTAAGTCAAAGCATTACATACTATTTTAGTAGGTTCTTTTTAAATTTTCCAAATAGGTAGGTCCTACCTATGAAATTTTTTAATTAGGATACTGAAACATTTACACAATTATTACGTACCTGTCGCTTTTAAAAACTATTTAAAAAGCCACTACAAAATTGTAAACTTGCTTTTTTCTCTGCCATCACAACAATAAAAACTAATATACACAACATTAATTTGTTTATCCAAAATCTCCATATTGAACAATTATTGACAGATGATTTTAACACCCAATCAGATCCCGTATAACGTTTATACCATACTGTCTGTGTGCGCATGCGCGCAGTATTTGAAATTTTACTCTCAATCGCGCCTAAACAAGTATAATTTCAAAAATGTGCAAAGTGGTGCATTAGTTAACCCAAAATAGTTAGTTCTCTTGCCTGCCCTTCACATAAAGAATTGATGAAGCAGTTTGTCAAAACTTTACATAAACAAAGCGACTGCGACTGCTGTAAATACATGTGCGATAAATTTCTTGCACTTTCTGAAGCAAAACTTGCAGAAAGAATTTTTGTAGGTCCTCAGATTTGAACCGTAAAATCGTACATATTGTTCCAGAATACAATGATCCAGGATGAATCTGAACCTTGAAATTCTTTCGTAGAAATAACAGACGGTTTCTTTGGAAACACTCCAAACTACAAAGAAATTGTATCTAACATGGTCGAAAATTACAAAAAAAGGGATGCAATATGAGCGTCAAACTTCATTTTGTGGATTCCACGTTGACTATTTTCCCAAAAATCTAGAAGCTGTCAACAACGAACAGGGAGAGAAGTTCCATCATGACATAAAGGAGATGGAGAGACATTACCAAGGAAGATGGGATATTAGAAAAATGATTACTGCTGGACCATACAGAGGGAAAAAAATTCGCTAACAAAAATCCATAAAAAAATTTAAAAAAACGCAGTTTTTAGGGGAAAAGAAAACGATTTGATTAAAAAAAACAATGATTGTCCAACGCAGGTTATACTAAGAAAAACGCAACTGTTTATAAGAACAACGCAATTTTGCAATGTAATTTTCCATTAAATATAGTTTCAATAAATATCTTCTCAGTATTTTTGGCAGTTTCCACGAAAAATGTGATACACACTTAGCCTAAAAACCGTGCCGGAGAAAATTAAGCACATATTCGTGACCCCATTTACTGCAGAATACCTATTAAACTTAAATCATTTTTCATGGCATGAAAAAAATTGTGTGTTTGTATAATGATTAGCAACTATATAGGACAATTTCATCTATCGCTTAAAATTATACACAATAATGTAAATTATCATGCTTTTAAAACATTTAAAGGGTTTTTACCCATAGATTTTGGTGGCCCAGTATGTTATAAAAGCTGTATTAGCAGTGATGATGATCTTTTCAGATCGAAAACATTGTGTGCTTTTGATGTATTCTTTTTCAATAAATTTTTTGAAATTAGTTTTTTTTTTTATATTATAATATTATTCATCAGAAAACATTAAATATTTCGCAACAATTCAATAATATCCGAGACGACTTCCCCTAAAACCGTATAAAGATTCGCCCCAAAAAATAAAAGTCGACGTTTAACGTCTTTTAATGAAGGTTAGTAGTGGGCTGGCCTCAAAATCTCGAAATAATCTTTCGAACAAGAGTGCCATTGTCCCTTCCCTTGGGTTAGACGAGAGGCATTCACGCCGCTTGACTGTCACTTCTAGCGTTCCCGGTAAAATAACAACATCTGACAGATTCCCCATGTTTCCCATTCCAGGATAGTTCCAGACGCTGTCGCGACTCATCTCGATTTCAGACCTCACATATCATATATCTGAACGTGTGATTGGCATGTTTTCTTCTTTATTTTTATTGTGAAATGTCCAAATTACATCCTGCTAATATGATGGATATGTTTATTATTAGTCCCGGGTAAATCTTTTATTCAATCATTTTGATTACTTATATGTTTAATATAAAAGTATATAGTTTTAGACATAAATATATAGGGTGAGGCCATGGTACAAAGACGCCAGGTACGATAGCTGGAATATCCGAAATTCGGATGAGTTCGCGCATGACGTCACAATGAGAGTGATTTTAAATATTCCCCATTTAAAACATAGCACTCAGAACACAATTAGTTTTAAATTGGCCATGAAGAGTCATGTTAATAGATTAATAGAATTTTCGTTTAACTATTTCGGATCTATTGAATCTTATTATTCAGTCTTATTATTTTGATTTAAAAAATTAATTAATAATACATGAACAAAAATAAATGTCTAAAATAAATTTGTGAGTTATATTCAAAAATTTCTTTGTATTCGTCGATTTTTAAATAAATTTTACGAGCTTGTTTTGAATTGGCTTGTCTTATTGGGCGCCAGTGTTAAGGAGGGGATCGAGCCATGGGCGTACATATAAAAATTTGTAGGGGGGCTAGACGTGAAGATGTTGCACATTACATTTTGTATACTTTGGATGACAATATATAGTTTGAAGCACCCGAAAAGCCACGGGAGGCCACGGCACCCCTACCCATATGTATGGGCGCCTATGAATCGAGCCTTCATTTAGTTGCACGTAAACAGATGAAAGAATTGATTATTAATGGTCTGAAACAAAATCACAAAACAAATAAAACACAAGACTTTAAGTTACAATTTTCTTTAATTTTCTCTTATTTCTCATATTTCTTTAAGTATTAAGTTTAATTTCTTAATTTTAATATACATACGAGACCGAAAGAACAGGTGTTTGGTTTTGTAATCACATTCAATCTTTTCATACAAATCAATCAGTCTTTGTAAATAATTTTTCCCTGACTTTAACTGAAGTCCAGACCCATTGAAATTATTAGATATAGTATCCAGTTGATGCATTTTTACCACCAATTCTTCTGGAGGTTTCTTAAGGCCCCCTTCAGAGGCTTGATCAATCCATGTGTAAGTGGAAGTATCCGTACTTAAAGGCAAATCTAATTTCTTGCAGATATACCCACTGACATATTCCAATACATCATATTGTAATTGGTTTAATTCTTCGATGTCTGTATCCACTTCCACTTCTTCTTTTTCTGCTTAGTCAGATAAATCTGAGAAGTATGTTTTGCATAAAAAACTTCACCTAAATTATCGATCGGACCATCCCTGACCTCATCAGCTTCGGAGAAAGTCCCTTCATTCCTTACCAAAATATAGTTTTTAACGCGGTAGCGAAATTCCACCGCATTGGTATGGTCATGTAAGCTACCAGCCCTCCTCATGTTGCCAAAAAAATTCTCAAGTACCTACATCTTGGTTTAGATTGTACCACACTTAGATTGTACCTGTGATTGTACGTATAGAATATATTTTATATCGACTTTGGATTTTATATCCCCAAATAAACCTTTTTTAATGCGTTGTTGGTTTGAATTACTCCTAAAAGTCACAACGGAATTAAATTTAGTCAAAAGAGAGATAACATTTATATTGATTATTAGCTCCAAAAAATAGTTTTATTTAGAATAAGTTAAGAGCAAAAGAACTTACCTTTCTGAAAAGGCAACAATGATCGTTTTCCTTTAATTTTTCAAGCTTTCATAGCTTCTGTCATCTCGTCAATTATTTGATTTTTACCTTTTTTATTGCACAATGTCCAGCCGGTGTTGAGTCACTGTAAGACGATATATTCCGACTGTCTAGTCGGAACTATTCATAACTAACATGAATTTTTGTCAGAAATTTGTTTTGCGATAGGACAAAATTTGATGAGTAATAATTAATATTTTGGTCTTCAATATAAACCATATTATATAATACTTACCACAGCAATGTTGAAATTTGAACTTAGCATAGGAAAAATATTGAGTAGGTATATACTGTTATATTTCTATTTGATATAAAAATTAAAATTTGATAATTATAAACAAAATTTACTGTAATATAAAATATTTTTAATTTTCTCAACCTCGGGCATATAAATTTAGAACAACCTGTATACAACCAATTGTTATATTTAATTTTAAGAAGTGATTAGAATAAGCGTACGAAACTCGGAACAATGTGCTTAGATAAACAAAGTGAATGACGCGTACCATTATCGTTCTTCTCGGAAGGTCGATCATTAGCCTATGCTAAATAAAACTCAGTGAAATAGATGATAGTTCATTATCGTTTTTCGCGGAAGGTTTCGATCATTAGCCTATGCTAAATAAGACTCATTTGAAAGAGAGAATAGGTCATTAAAATTTGTAAATAGTTAGAAAGTATTTTAGAATGGGAATTAAATATTTTCTTTTGAAATCCATTAAGCATATTTAGAAAGATTAAAAATTGGTTTTGAGGAATACTGCGAATGAGAGTTGGTGGTGGAAGATTGATTTGTGAATCTGGAAGGGATATTTAGAAAGTAGGTGAATGAATGACAAAGTGAGAGCAGAATGTTTTGAGCTGTCGAGAAGTGAAGTCGAGTAGTAGACGGTAGTGTACGGAGAGTGAGAAAGCCGGTGTAGTTCCGTGAGTGTGGAGTATCTATCGTGGAACGAGAAGTAGGCCAGGTCGAGAGTAAAAGAACCTCCTTGAGCAAAGAGTGTCCCGGTAGCTGATAGCAGTTTCGAAAAAGGTAGAACACAGCATCACAACAGAAGCAGGAACGAGAACTATTCGAGCTAGTTTTACAAAGGAGAACATTACTGGAAGCCAGGACGAGGTTTGATCGCAGCCAAGGATAGCAGGAAACGGGTCTTGTGTGAGGACATTTTCAGTTCACCAGGAAAAGGTCAGTCTCATTTGTTTGGACATGAATGTATGGGTTTTTCGTATTAAATTCCACATAAAAAATTGAATAACATAATCAATAATATCAGAAAAGCTTCATCAAACTTAAATAGAGTTGTGCTAATAACTCCTAATAGTTAAATGTTAATAAAAACTTTCAATTGAAAACCAAAAGGAAATAAGATTCCCATTTGTAAATGTTATGTTTAAGAATAATAAGAAATAGCAAATATTAAGCATTGATTGCCTTTTAAATAAAATAAAAAATATTTTGATTATAATTGTAACCCATATATGTGTATTTTTTTTACTCTTTTCTTTTCTATCCCGATTAGGAACCAATAAGAAATATTTGAAGCCACGAAAGTAAGTAATTAATTTATAATTCGCCCTGAGATTGAAAACATATTGATATGTGATCTGGTTAATTAATTAGATTATTATTAATACATTGATTAAATTAAGTGACATATAAGAATATTATCTCATATCAATAATCAAGATCACATCAACTGTCGTCCAACGTGGAAAGCATTGTAAAGTATTTCTAGTGGCAAATTTGAAGGATAGAAAGAGTAAAGCCGGTATGTGAAAATTTATATGCCTGTGGTAAAAAGTGAGATACTTACATTTGATAACATAAAATTTTAGATCTCTTTAGGTACAAATTTTACATAACTGATTTAATAATTTATTTTTACGATATTTACATTTGATATATTTATTGACAATTTATAATATTTGGGTGAGAAAAAGTCGTCTTGGTAACACTAGTAAAATTTCATATTTGGCGGGGATAGTACTTCTTGAAAACAAATGTCTGTGACAAGAAGCCAAAGCAAAGACAACAAAAAACAAAAAGAACATTCAGACCAAGAAGATATTTTAGACACGACAATCATGGCATCAGAACAGCAAGAATTATCAGGAATAGATAAACTATTACAACTGATGCAACTCCAGTCACAAAAAATGGATGAAGCAAAAAGGACAATGGATAAAGTGGAGAAAAAAATGGATGACAATCAACAGGAAACAAAACAAGCGATAGAAGAGAACAATAAGAAAATAGAGGAACGCATAGAAAAGTATGAAATGAAAATTAAAGATCACATGCAAAAACAAGAAATGAGAATGAAGGACCACATGAAAGAACAAGAAATGAAAATTCAAAATAAAATGAAGGAGTTAACGAATTGCCAGAAAAAAGAAATGGAAAGTTTGGAAAACAAGTTGCAAAACGCTATTCAAGCAGACATAGAAGAAGTGGAAAGAAAGATTGCGGAAATCAATACTCAACAGAATGTCGGAGAAAGAAGAGAAATGGTTATACATAGCACAGATGACGTGAAGATAAGGTTTGGCGGGAATGTAAGAAGATTACACCCAGTGCCGTTCATAAATAGCCTAAAAAAGAAAATACAGCACATCGGAAATTTCGAAACAGCAAAAGAAACTATCAGAAACCATCTCAAATATGAAGCAAGCCTATGGTTCGATAGTAAAGAAGAAGAATTCGGCAATTGGCAACAATTTGAACAAAAATTTTTGAATTATTTCTGGGGAAAAGTCCAACAATTGGAAATTAACAAGGAATTGCAAAATGGGAAATACAATGATAGGATGGGGGTATCAGAAAGGACATATGCTTTACAAATTTACAATAATGCAAAACATTTACAATATAATTACTCATCGGAACAATTAGTCGAACTGATTGCAAGACATTTCGAAGAAACGCTGGAAGACCATATCACATTGCAAAACTACAAAGACATAGATAGTCTATGCCAATTCTTACAAATAAGAGAATCACGTCTAAGAGAAAGAAAATCAAGAAGGTCGCGAGAAGATTACAGGCCCCGAGAAACACAAGATTACAGAGATAGAAATCAAAATAGGAGGGACTATACAAGACGAGATTTTAATCCCAGAAGGGAAAACGAAAATAGAGACAACGGAAGAGGAAATTATGAACAAAGAAATAGGCAATGGAATGAGGACAGAAATCGAGAATACCAGAATAGAAACACCACACGCTCAAATCAAGAAAACAGAAATAATGGTAGACAAAATGAACAGGGATATCGAGAAAACCGAAACAGATCCGACAGGAAAGAGAGAAAAGAAGAGCGGAAGTAGAAAATGACATATATTTTAAGAGAATAGACGGAAAGGAACTATATTTAGTGACACAGACATTGGCCGAAAAGATAATAAAGAAATTACATGAGGACAATGGGCATATCGGTAGCAGAAAAGTTTGGCTCGTTTTTAGGGAAAATTACATCAGCCGACAGGATTACCGCATTGCAAAGGAAATTACCCAGAAGTGCGATGTATGTCAAAAATATAAGAGTCGGAATTTCAAAAACGAAAATGTTGAAAAAAATATTGAAGCCCGAAACAAACTAGACATTGTAGCAATAGAGATATGTTAAGCGATCTAATTATGACCACTAAAAGGAACAAACATATTCTGGTAATGGTGGATGTGTTTTCAAAATACGTAAAATTATATAGTTGCCGCACCACAAAGGGGGAGGAAATATTAAGAAAAATTGACAATTTTATAGCCATAGTAGGAACACCAAAAAAGATCCTACTGGACAATGCAACGTATTTCCGAAATGATCGTTTCAAGGGACAACTTCGAGAACGAGGAATAGAGACAAATTTTGTCAGCATCAGGCATCCACAGAGTAATCCTTCGGAACGATTCATACAGGAAGTGACGAAATTTCTTCGCATTGCAACAGATGGTCAACATCGCCACTGGGACAGGAAAATGGCGGAAATAGAAAGGTATCTAAATACAATTCCGAGCACAGTAACAAAAGAGACCCCAGAATACATCATGAAGGGTGTACTGCCGATAAGGCCATGGGAAGACCAAGAGCCAAAAGAATATCAACAGGTGATTGAAACCGTACAGAGAAGATTACGGCGAAGCAACGAAAAATATATCCAAAGACAGGAACAAAATAGAAAAAGAAGACCAGTGACTTTCCAAAAGGGTGAAAAAGTACTCGTGAGGGCATTACGAGTATCAAATCTTCCTGGGGGCATTTGCGCAAAGTTGATGCCTGTTTTCGAAGGCCCTTACATCGTGAATAATGAAAATGGGATAAATAGTTATGAGTTGAGGCACAGGAACTCGGAAAAGATCCGAGGAATTTATAATATTCACGATGTATACAAATATCACGAATAAAAGACAGAATTACATGAAGTAGATAGTAAGTTAGGATATAAGACGTAGATTAAAGTAAGGAAATATACAGGGAGTTGGTTTTGCCTCGAGAAAATTTATTTAAAAATGCAGATAAATTTTATCGAATACAAGGCGGGGATTTGTTATATTTCTATTTGATATAAAAATTAAAATTTGATAATTATAAACAAAATTTACTGTAATATAAAATATTTTTAATTTTCTCAACCTCGGGCATATAAATTTAGAACAACCTGTATACAACAAATTGTTATATTTAATTTTAAGAAGTGATTAGAATAAGCGTACGAAACTCGGAACAATGTGCTTAGATAAACAAAGTGAATGACGCGTACCATTATCGTTCTTCTCGGAAGGTCGATCATTAGCCTATGCTAAATAAAACTCAGTGAAATAGATGATAGTTCATTATCGTTTTTCGCGGAAGGTTTCGATCATTAGCCTATGCTAAATAAGACTCATTTGAAAGAGAGAATAGGTCATTAAAATTTGTAAATAGTTAGAAAGTATTTTAGAATGGGAATTAAATATTTTCTTTTGAAATCCATTAAGCATATTTAGAAAGATTAAAAATTGGTTTTGAGGAATACTGCGAATGAGAGTTGGTGGTGGAAGATTGATTTGTGAATCTGGAAGGGATATTTAGAAAGTAGGTGAATGAATGACAAAGTGAGAGCAGAATGTTTTGAGCTGTCGAGAAGTGAAGTCGAGTAGTAGACGGTAGTGTACGGAGAGTGAGAAAGCCGGTGTAGTTCCGTGAGTGTGGAGTATCTATCGTGGAACGAGAAGTAGGCCAGGTCGAGAGTAAAAGAACCTCCTTGAGCAAAGAGTGTCCCGGTAGCTGATAGCAGTTTCGAAAAAGGTAGAACACAGCATCACAACAGAAGCAGGAACGAGAACTATTCGAGCTAGTTTTACAAAGGAGAACATTACTGGAAGCCAGGACGAGGTTTGATCGCAGCCAAGGATAGCAGGAAACGGGTCTTGTGTGAGGACATTTTCAGTTCACCAGGAAAAGGTCAGTCTCATTTGTTTGGACATGAATGTATGGGTTTTTCGTATTAAATTCCACATAAAAATTGAATAACATAATCAATAATATCAGAAAAGCTTCATCAAACTTAAATAGAGTTGTGCTAATAACTCCTAATAGTTAAATGTTAATAAAAACTTTCAATTGAAAACTAAAAGGAAATAAGATTCCCATTTGTAAATGTTATGTTTAAGAATAATAAGAAATAGCAAATATTAAGCATTGATTGCCTTTTAAATAAAATAAAAAATATTTTGATTATAATTGTAACCCATATATGTGTATTTTTTTTACTCTTTTCTTTTCTATCCCGATTAGGAACCATTAAGAAATATTTGAAGCCACGAAAGTAAGTAATTAATTTATAATTCGCCCTGAGATTGAAAACATATTGATATGTGATCTGGTTAATTAATTAGATTAGTATTAATACATTGATTAAATTAAGTGACATATAAGAATATTATCTCATATCAATAATCAAGATCACATCAATACATAGCGTAAATTGTAATTAAGAACATTGGATATAATTTATAGAGTATATCAAATCATCAAATCACCAATATATACATATATATCTTTATCCATCTTTAAATTTCAATAAGTTCTGTAAAATTCAATAATTTATCTACTCAATGAAATTTCGAAACTAATTTGTACATTATTTATTTATTTATTTATTTATTAACGGCATCCATTTACAAAAGTTTTAAGAAAGCTATACTTTATAAACAATAAATTTTAAACTATCAAACATCTCAGAATAATAAACTACAACAAATTTATTTTAAGATACCCTTCAGTTGTTTTTTAAATAAACTAATCTTGGAGACAATACATTAAGGGGTAAATAATATTTATTTCACACTAAGAAGCCTACTAATCAACTTAAATCTCACAAAAATCTCCCTAAAAGCTAAAAAATCTATAAAACTCCCATATAAACATATGTATTCCAACAGCGGCTACTCTCATTGTGACGTCGACAGAACCTGGTCAGCTGATAGTCGCATGCGCAATATCGTACCTGTCGTCTTTGTACCATGGGGTTAGGCAGATAAAGGGCCTATTAGAAATATCTCGAGAACTAAGGTAAGAGAATCATGAAAATTGGAATAGAGGAGTTTTGAGGTATGAACTCTTTAATGAAAATATTTTGGTCTCTTTGCTACTTCCGGTTACACCGGAAGTTGATTGTAACTTTGTTTTTTTAAATAGGACACCATGTATATTTTTACATTTTTGGATTCTGCTCGATATCTCCTTTCTTAAAATATAAGGTATTGTAATATTATACAGGGTAGTTTAAAAGATAATTACGGTTTTTTATAAATGTTGTAGCAAACTTGACACCCTGTAGAATTGTACTGATTTGATATCAAAAACTCCATTTATGGTCAACTGATTTTTAATATAGTCTTTTATTATTAAAAATTATTAATATAGCCAAATGTTTAATTTTAGTATACAGGGTTGGTCGAAACTCGGAATGAGCATTTTCTGAGTTTTCTTAAATGGAACACCCTGTATTTTAGTATTGTAATGAAATGATATTTTATAGTAATTTTTTATTTCTTAAGCATTCCCTATACCTAACTGCTTTAATTCGTAAGTTATTGGTAGTTCTTTAAGCCAAACATTAATTGCAACAAAAATTACGTGAAATTTTATTAGGTTTGCCGTGAAACTATTCAATCATAAATAATTTTTTGAAAATAAATACATGTTAATCTAGAATGATCCTTAATTTATTAATATTGGATTAGATATCAAAATGCCTGCGTTGTTAAGATTGTTGGTGCATTGGTGCATAAAATATTAATAAATAAAAACAAACAATATTCTACCTAGTTGGCTATGGCTTTGACAGTAAACTTGATTAAACATTAGACATTATGTTATTTTTATAGTTCCAGTTGCTTTGTTACCATTACTAATATAAATTCAGTTGAGATTAATATGTGTTTATTTTCGAAAAATTATTTATGATTCAATATTTTCACAGCAAACCTAATAAAATTTCACGTAATTTTTGTTACAATTAATGTTTGGCCTAAAGAACTACGAATAACCTACAAATGAAAGCAGTTAGGTATAGGGAATGCTTAAGAAATAAAAAAGTACTATAAAATATCATTTCATTACAATACAAAAATACAGGGTGTTCTATTTAAGAAAACTCAGAAAATACTCATTCCGAGTTTCGACCAACCCTGTATACTAAAATTAAACCTTTCGCTATATTATTAATTTTTAATAATAATAGGCTATATTTAAAATCACTTGAACGTAAATGGAGTTTTTGATATCAAACCAGTACAATTCTATAGGGTGTGAAGTTTGCTACAAAATTTATAAAAAACCGTAATTATCTTTTAAACTACCCTGTATAATGTTACAAAACCTAATATTTTAAGAAGGGACACATAAAGCAGAATCCAAAAATGTAAAAATATACAGGGTGTCCCATTAAAAAAAAAACGAAGTTATAATCAACTTCCGATATAACCGGAAGTAGCAAAGATACCAAAATATTTTCATTAAATAGCTCATACCTCAAAACCCCTGTATTCCAATTTTCATCATTCTCTTAGCTTTAGTTCTCGAGATATTTCTAATAAACCCTTTATCTGCCTCACCCTGTATATACACTTGAGTGCAAAACAATCGACTTAAAAGTGAGATTTGAGATTACAGCTCCTGTTTCCATGTAAAAAGTATGAAAATAAAAATATGTAATGGTAATATTAATTGTATTATTGAACTTACAGTAACTGCTATTTCAATATTTGGAAAACGCATTAATAGTTATTTATGTATTAAAAGCGAAAAGTGATACATTATTGCTTGAGAGTAAAAGTCACCGTTCGAAGCGTAGCGGAGAGCGGTAAATACACGAAAGCAATAATGTCACTTTGCGCTTGTAATACATACAACATTTTTTGTACAATCACTTAATAAAATGAAACTATTTTTTCCACCTACCTCTACCGAAAGTGTACTTATCCGGACCTGATTGTAGGGAGCAAAGTTGTACTTTTCCTCCCTAGGGAGGAAAAGTAAAAGTGACGTCATGGTATTTTATTCATAAAATATAACTTATTGGCCCTGTACAATATCTATTTTCTATTACGTAAGTATCTATACATTTTAACGTTTATTTAAAAACACTCTGTATTTTGCAGAATGGTAAAAAACAGTAAATGGTTATTCTGATTTAACAATGTTTACATTAATAATTTGACTTATATTTGACAGTTGACAGTTATATTGTATCTACTTGTTAGTTTTAGTTCTAATAAATTTTGTTGGTGAGTTACATAAATAAATTAAGTAAAAATGAAAAAATGACTTGTTATTTGAGGAAGATGGAAAAACCATATGTATAACATGGGAGTAAAGTGCCTCTTCCTCACTTGAATGATTAATGCCCTCCGCTACGCGTCGGGCAGTAAACTTCATTCTCGGGAGGAAAAGTAGCACTTTCCTCCCTTGTTATACAAATAGCTATTAAATCATTAACTTTATTGTAACTATTTTATATCTGTCATTATAATGTCATAGTCATAACATTAACTTTTATCTTTTAGTTTGAATGCTCAATGTGTTTGTATTGTATGTGGTTGTATGGTTGCTACGGACGACGAGCGTAAAATCAAACTTTACGCGTTAGAGGGATAAAGTGACGGTACTCAGAAAACGTCAACTTTTCGTTGCCCTTGACAAGCGAATAAGTATTCTTTATCAAGTGATTGTAGAAAAAAAATAATATGCAATACGAACAGATATTCCTTAATATTCATCATTATAACGAACGCAAGAAAGACGTTATGGACAGAGAAATTATCAGTTACAAAATGAATTTTTTTTTCAGTATTTGATATTATCACTCCTACTCCTAATTACACTTTCCAATTGATTTCGCATGGATCGGATGACTTTTCTAATAGATTCTTGAGACATTGCTTCCCATTCATCATTAAGCGCAGCTCTCAATTCTATTATTGAGGCTCAATTCCTGGTGCATGATTTCTGTCCCGAACCCTTCGTTTAAGCTCATCCCAAACATGTCAAGTTATTGGAGGTATACCGATCTCAGTCGGAGAGGTGGTGTTGACTCATGCGGTATGGTATAATTGTGCATTATCTTGGTTGCAATCATCATTGCTATTCTCACTTTTGACACTACAGCCCGAAAGAGTTCAGTTGAGCTGCATCCAAACCATTCTCTAAGATTTCTCAGCCATGACATTTTTCTCCTATCTATGCTGCGCCTTCCTTGAATCTTTCCCTGCATAATTAATTTTAGGAGTTCATATCTGTCACCACATCTGTCCAAAATGTCTCTAATGTAACGATTCGCTGTTAAACGTCCTTCGTCCTTCACGTCCTCCCCGCACCCATGAAAATGCTTGCCTAAATCATACACGAAGCGTGTCCATATGATACAGTTTATCGTATACAACATTGAGCAAATCGCTTTCCTGGCCTTCTATAGACTCGACGCCTCTTGTCGTTGCCGTGTATACAGATCCTGCTTTCGTCGAAGAATAATACCTGACTCAATTGATAATTGATAGTCCTGCCAATCCAGTTGTTCCTCGAGCAAATTCTAATCGCCTTTCCTTCTGGGCTACAGTTAGCTTGGGGTGTCAGGTTGGCTGCCTTATGTCTCCTCCTTACTGTCCAAATGCTGTAACCATACCCCGGACCTCTCTAAACTCTTCTTTGAGATTAGCACCAGTCAAATGTGGATTTCTCAGTTGGATACAGAAAATCGATCATCTCTCTCCGTTGTTATTCGTTTACGGCCTCCTCCTTGTCGGCAGACATAATCACCAGTATCTTGGTACTGACGATACACTCGTGACAGCTGATTGGCTTTAATTTAGTCGATTTGCCACGACCCTGTGGCTCAGGCCTTCTCTCAATAATGTTACTGCTTGAGTTGCTTTGACGGATGTTGTATCAATTTGTAATGCACTTGCGAACTTGGTATAAGTGACGGATGTATTAGTGCGTTGCTATGAAAATTTATGCATATGATATTAACCGAAACAAGTCGCTGTATGTCGATTTCAATGAGTCAAATTCTGATCCCCTCTGCGTTGCATTTTTTATTTGTAACACATCATCCGAGTCACCCAAAAACAAAACTTTTTTAAAACTCAATAATGAGTTTAATGGTTACACACTAAATATTTTTGAATTTACACTTTTTTAATTGAAACAGGAGAGACATACTTTCGCAAAATAATTTTGAGCCGATTATTTTGCACTTAAGTGTAGTATATAATTAAATAACAATGTCATCAGTCATCATAATAAGAATTTTATTATTAAAACATAATATGAAAAGATTATAAGAGCAATAGTAATATAGTACATATAATAATACGAAAACAAATGAATACAATTTATAATGATGTAATTAAGTGATACTAATCTAAGAGTACCATTTAAATTGCGAGAAAAGTTGAAAAGTGATAGAATTATCTCCAGTGTTCAAGTTCAAAACTGGAAAATAATTCATTCTCACATCTATTTAATGATAATTGATGAAGTACAACAAATAATGAGGAAAAACAAAAAGAGCATAACAGTGATTTTAAATAACCGACTGAAAAATTTTAAATAACCGACAAAAGTAACAAACAGTGCAAAATTAGTTGATTAACTGATGCTCTCAAAATGTCTAAATTTTGCTGTAACCCGCTCATCAGTTTCTAAACTAAACATAATTAGTGCTGTTGAAAATGTCTGTCAACAACTACCAATAAGTGAAAAGCAAGAATGTAGGGTACTGTGCAAAAGGGAATTGAAAAAATGAAAAAAAGCTAATGTTAGTAAAGAGGAAAAATAAAATGAGTCCATAACAATATTATCAGCTGACAAGTACAGCGCAACGCAAAACATACTGTTGCTAAGGTGAATGCCGTGGTTAGTGTTGTTATTAAGGATCACTATTAACGTACTGTTCTGTAATGAATAATTATTTTGCCAAGAAAAAAATCTGGTGACAAAAAATATATCAGTTGATAATTTTAATAGTTTTTAGATCATAAAAGTTTTTAGAGCTACTGATATTTCCGCTTTTTCCGTTTAATTACATTTTGATAGATTATTATAACATTCTACCGTTAAAATAGGGGTAAATAGAAAGGATTTTCAATAACTGTGCGGGTAATTTCCTTCAATGTAAAGTGGTTTTTTCGATATAAAATTTTAATTGCAACGGATGTGAATGTTTTTATGCCACTTTATAAAAACATTGGTTATTAATTTTGCTCACAGAGTGGATTATTCGTAAAATAGCGCCTAGTATATGCAGAATACAGGACCGAACCTGCAACCGAATCTTAGAAGCGACACAACCGATCTTTATTTTTAAATAAAGAGAGTTAAGATTTAATTTGTTTCAGAGACCATCTGTTTACATATGTTTCAACATCTTGGTATCATCAGAACAGCCTGTGGTGTGCTTTGAATTCTAACTGTCGATTAAGCAAATTAATGTTGTTCTGAAGCTATTTACTTGTGGCATTTTTATGATTAACTATTTAGATGGGAAATAAGCCACAATTAAATTGATTTTTTTTAGTCGTGCATAAAATCTTTGTTTATTATTTAAGTTACACATTCTATAATCTAGAAAAAAAATAATACGGATACTAAAATGTTCTAATATTAGCAGTCTTTAAACCCTCCCTAATGTTTTTTGATGATCCCCTTGACCATTTCTGGTCCTGTGTTTTCTTCTCCAATATCAGGCGTGTGGATCTTTTCATCTACCAAAGTTTTGTATATCGCTTCACAAAGCAAAATTGCGTGTTGTTCCTTGTTTATATAAAACAACATATTGACTGCTGCGTTAATCATGGCTATTAGATCCACGTACCTCTTATCTTCAAATGCTAAATGTCTGGAAGCTACTTCGAATACTGCCGCATTATTTCCGTAACTTTGACCAGAGATTATCCTCCGATTAAGCCACAGATTATACTCGTCAGTCAGAATATTCCCATGTAGATTCGACGTTACAATGACGTCAAACATACCTGGATTAGAGACTACTTGCATGCAGCAATTATCGACAATTAAGTCGTTTACTTCTATATCTGGATACTTCTTTGCTATTTCCTGCAGTGTGTTGAGGAATAAACCATCAGATAATTTTATGATATTGGCTTTGTGAACAATAGTCACTTTTTTCTTCCGTTTTTTGATACGAATTCGAAAGCCCACCTACCAAACCTTTCACTATTTTTAGACCAGTGCAGATAGCTCTAAAATGGACCAAAAAAATAAAAAATTAATAGCAAGATGAGACCAATTCCAAATGAAAGTACACATATTAGATAATATGTGGAACATTTTTCACCAAATCTGGATGAGGGGAACATGGGTTGGGGGAGCGTTTTTAGGGGTGAAAACGGTTAATTACGATTTGCGGCAAAACGGCACATCCTATCGAAAAAAGTTAAATCGCAAAGTTGTAGACAATAAAAGGATCTACAACTTTTATAAATAAACATTTTTCACATAACCTCAAAATATCCGAGAAAATCGAAAAATTCGATGTTTTTGATTTTATTTTTTTTTCTCACTGAAAAAAAAATTTTTTTTTTACTTAATATGGTGGAAACTTACCTCTTTCTGTTCCAAACACGCTGTAATTTTAATGTATAAAAATATTTTTTAAAACTCTTGTTTTTTATGTTTAAGGGAAAATGGCATTTTTTCAATTGAAAAATATTCCCGAAATTTTTTTAGCTTTTTTAAAGAAGTTGGCATTTTTTTTGTTTATTGAAACCTCTATTTTCTGATGGTGTAAAAAATACATACGTTACTGTAAAAAATTTTGTCACAAAAGGCAAAAATCGGAAATTTATTTTCAACCTCTCACTAAAAATTTACTACACTAATGCCGTTGTCTGTGATTTTTAATTTTGTGAATAAATTATAGTTAAAAAAATAAAAAACACGCTTTTAAAGCACTAAAAATTTAAAAATAAAATATTACTAGCTTTAATTTTAAAAGTTGTTTTTAAATTTTTAGTGCTTTAAAAGCGTGTTTTTTTTTTTTTTAACTATAATTTATTCACAAAATTAAAAATCACAGACAACGACATTAGTGTAGTAAATTTTTAACAGAGGTTCGTTGGTTCCTGCTCGCTATGCAACTTATATTACGTCTGAGAATCTGAAAATGGTGAGAGGTTGAAAATAAATTTCCGATTTTTGCCTTTTGTAACAAAATTTTCCACAGTAACGTATATATTTTTTTACACCATCAGAAAATAGAGGTTTCAATAAACAAAAAAAATGCCAACTTCTTTAAAAAAGCTAAAAAAATTTCGGAAAATTTTTCAATTGAAAAAATGCTTAATTTTCTCTTAAACATAGAAAACAAGAGTTTCAAAAAATATTTTTATACAAAAAAATTACAGCGTGTTTGGGACATAAAGAGGTAAGTTTCCACCATATTTGGTAAAAAAATTTTTTTTTTCAGTGAAAAAAAAAATAAAATCAAAAACATCGAATTTTCCAATTTTCTCGGATATTTTGAGGTTATGTGAAAAATGCTTACTTACAAAAGTTGTAGATCTTCTTATAGCCTACAACTTTGCGATTTAACTTTTTTCGATAGGATGTGCCGTTTTGCCGCAAATCGTAATTAACCGTTTTCACCCCTAAAAGCGCTCCGCCAACCCATGTTCCCCTCATCCAGATTTGGTGAAAAATGTTCCACATGTTATCTAATATGTGTACTTTCATTTGGAATTGGTCTCATCCTGCTATTAATTTTTTATTGTTTTTTTGCTATTTACACTGGTCTATTTCTCGTGTGATTTATCTTTAAGCTTTCCACGATACCAGGTTTCGACTCATGTTCTAGCATTGCATATTCGCCCTCTGTATTCTGTCTGAGAAGATAAATGTCCAATGCTGAAAACCTGCATCGTACATTAGGATAACTTGTACAATGTACTAAATATACGAATAAGTCCAGTTGAGCCCTTAGGCCTTAGGACCTGATCCAATACCTGGCAGCATCGTAACAATTCTCCTGCCTCCGTGAGTATTTTCTGGTGGTGGTGATAAAGTACTCCATATTGGGACCTGCTTGTTCTTAACTAGTCCAGCGAAAGTATCAGCCGCAGTTGCCAAATGCCTCGTTAACACCAAACTCCCGAGCTGCCTGGCTAATTTGTTCATGTTTTTCTATACGTACTTTGCTCGTGACAGTGTCACACTGACAAAAAAAAAATAAAATTATTTTTTAAATTTAATTGTGGCTTATTTCCCATCTAAATTAGTTAATCATAAGCAAATTAATATGAAATAATTTGCAAATAGACGCCATAGCGACTTCTAACAAAAGATAGGCAAAACCTAAGAGACTCCATTTCTAAATAAATAATATTTAAAAACAAAAATCTAAAAGATTTCTTGAGTCAGAAACAAATTCTTATTTTCACCTATACCCTATCGTTCTATAATTTGCATGGAAAAAGGGCGATAAATGCATAGACATGGGGGATCTACAATATGCATCCCACAACACATCAATTTATGTATATTTGCATAATGGGATGCATATTTTAGATCTACGCTTATGATTTGCTAACGGATAAAGCCTTTGGACATAAATCTTTTAATTTGGAAACTATTATTGAACAAGTCCATCCAGACAAATAAAACGCAGATTTACAGTGACGAAAGTCTTTTTTAATGACAACATATGTTTTGTAATATCTATCTCAACTTATATTAGACACAAAGAATGCTCAAACGATGCTTGGCTAGTAATTTTATATCAAGTAGAAACTTGGACGTTCAAAATACTAACAATAAACCGATTTGAAGCATTAGACACGTGTATACATAGACGAATAAGATAGATTCCTTCCTTGGACATCTCATATCAATAATAGGAGATTGAGAATGTTTAGAAATACCAACACGAATAGAGGATTATTAAAAATAAAAAATATAGAACACTATAGCTGATTTTCAAGGACGAAGAAGAATGCTGCAGCTGATCCTCAAGAACAAATACAAAGACGAGGAGTTGTAAGAATAAGACAAGGTATTTTGCTCAAAAACATTTGAGATTGAACTGAAATGCGAAATTAAAAACAGTATTTTATTATAGGACCCTATAGTATCGACCACAAAGCTTTCACCATTACTCGACCACAAGGGCTAATTAGCAAAATACAAGGAAAAGTTATTTACCAGCAATTTTATAACCAGCATAGTCCGCAGATAGTGTGCTATTTTTGTTATAAACAAAATGGCGCCCGAAAGTCGCGTTTTTTCAATTTTTGCACTATAACTCCAAGGATTTTAATTTTACACCAAAAACACTCAAATAGAAATTCACTGTAGTCAAATTCTGCATAGAGACGTGTTTTTCCCGATTTACTTCGACGAAAATTTTCCCCGGAAAATGCGGGTTTTTCCAACAAAATCTTTAATTTTCAACTAAAATTTTAGATAAGTAATTGTTTATCAATAACTAAATAACTTGGTAATGTAAAAGCTCTTTTCGTATAAATAATAATTCCAGAAGCCGATGGAAATTGAATGAACAGTTTAGCAACAATTAAATTGTAAATTAAAAATTTACGGTCGCTATAATAACCACAATAATTATGATACATAAGAATACCTATGATTTTTGTATAAAAAGACACTGTACCTATCTAATGTACTTTATAGAATTTAAATTGGACTATTAAAGCGGCAGGACGCTATTTTAAAATAATAAACAATTTTTTGGCTTTTAAACAATTAGAATATCTCGGGAAATATTCAATTTAATTAAATTATGATAACGGTATTTAAAAAAAAGCGGCAGGACGCTTCTTTTAAAAGAAAAAACGTTTAATTGTGATGAGTGGTTCCTGAGATACAACCGGTCAAAGTTGACCGGCATTTACGGCAAAGATATAAACAATAGGATCATAATTTTCGAACCATCACCTTTTTAGTTTTGTCATCTTTCTCCACACCAATTTTCATATCTTTAAAATACTCATAACATATATATTATTATAATAAAAACTATCGATATTACGAGTAAAAATTGCCAAAAATAGCAAAATTTCAATCAAAAATTGGGTTGGAGAAAATGTAACCTCAAAGTTCAAAATAGGTATACGTTAAAAAAATGCATTTTCTTGGCTTCACATGGAGCAATTTTCTTCATTCTTTTTTTGTTCCCAAGTAACTCAAGTAGAGCCATCTAACTAACGCATTATTAAATGTCAAACTTGCTTTTGTTTTGTTATAATAGATTAATTTATTTATAAAAAAAGAAAACTACATATTTTTTCCAGTTGTAGACTTTTTTTACGTAAACTTACTACAAGTGTACCTTTTACCGTTAAAAGCACAAATATTCTCATTTGAAAGCTGGATAATTATTTAAACAATCTTTATTTAAACAAATTAAATTTTTTTGTTTTAATCAATAAATTAATTTATAATAACAAAACAAAAGCAAGTTTGACATTTAATAATGCGTTAGTTATATGGTTCCTCTACTCGAGTTACTTGGGAGCAAAAAAAGAATGAAGAAAATTGCTCCATGAAAAGCCGAGAAAATGCATTTTTTTAACGTATACCGATTTTGAACTTTGAGACTACATTTTCTCCAACCTAATTTTTGATTGGAATTTTGCTATTTTTGGCAATTTTCACTAGTAATATCGATAGTTTTTATTATAATAATATATGTTATGAGTATTTTAAAGATATGAAAATTGGTGTGGAAAATATGTGAAATACAATATAGTACTCATAGATGCTAACATTATACTCTGATTATACACACAATAACATTAATTTTTATACAACAGTTTAACTTGTATTTTGAACACCTCTGCCGAAGTGGAAATCGAAACATCAACATAAACGTTTTTTCAAATAATAATTGTGGTTAATTCACATTAAAGAGTGTAGAAAAAAATAGAAATCTCTATAATTTGAGATCCAATTTAGGAATATTAATGAAATAATGAGTTACGGCTCTGTATTTGCTTATCGATATACCAAAGAATATGCTTTTAATGATGTATATTCTACAAACAATGATAGTATTAATTTGGTGAGTTATTTAAACACCTTACTATCGCGAAAATATACCAAGACCATTAGAAAAGTGTTTTAATTAAAGACCTAATGACTGTCGCAATTAATATTTTTGCTGCACTCGTCCAGACATTTTAACTAGGTCAGGTATTTCAATTTGTTTTAAACGTCTTTTTTTTTTAGTGTAACCTTGATACCTTAACAATCAGACCATGTGTTTGTTTTTATTATTTCGAACAGAATATAATAGAAATTTAATTGGTTTTCAAATTACAGTATTTTGCAAAATAGGCAAAATACACGGTGTTATTAAATGAGTACGATAAACTTCAGGGGGTAATTTGGCATGAAAATATAATGACAATTTGCTATATAAACATATATCCGCAAATGCTTCGTTTCCGAAATACGAGGTGTTGAAAATTTTCTTACAAATTGACGATTTAATTATTACTCTGGGACTGGGTGATATGTGCAAATCATCAACCTTGATGATGGTCTGATAAGACCGAAAACGTTTGTTCTGTGATGTATTTAATAGTCCAATTTGGATAATTTTTAAAAGAAATTTAGTTACAAAGGAAGTCTTTTTACTTCTTCTTCTTCTTCAGATGCAAATCCACTAATGGATGTTAGCGATCACATTTTCCATTAACTCTCTGTTTCTTGCAATGTGTATCAGTGATTATGTCGTTAATCCCTGCCCATTGCCTTATGTTTCGGAGCCAGGACATTTTCTTGCGTCCTATTCCTCTCTTGCCTTCAATTTTACCCTGGATTATAAGTTGAAGGAACTAGTATTTTTCGTTTCGCATGATGTGACCCAAATACGCCGTTCTTGGTTGATTCTTTTAAGGACATCTACATTTGTGACTTTCGCCGTCCATGGTATCTTTAGGATACTGCAATAAAGCCACATTTCGAAGGCTTCTAATCTGTTTATATCCCTCGTTTTGAGTGTCCAGCCCCCTATGCCATATAGCAGCACCGACCACACGTAGCATTTAGTAAACCTTAGTCTCAGTGTAAGATCGAACTCTGAACAGGTCAGTACCTTCCTGAATTTTACGAAAGCTTGTCGAGCTTGCTCAACGGGACATTTTACTTCCCTGTCCGATGCCCAGTCTTCAAAAAGCCACGTTCCCAGGTATTTAAATTTGCTCACTCTTTCAATGGACTTGATATTTAGTGTTATGGTGGAGTTTTCAAATGCATCCAAGTTTCTGGAAATAATCATAAATTTGGTCTTTTTTGGTGTTAATTTCTAATCCCATTCGCTTACTGTATTCTCAGATTATAGTGACAAGTTGTTGAAGATCTGCTATGTTGTCACAAATTAAGACAGCATGATCAGCATATCGTATGTTGTTGATCAATACCCCATTCACTTTGATTCCCATCTCTGCATCTTCCAAAGACTCTTGAAATATGGCTTCCGAATAAATGTTAAACTTCTTCTTCTTCTTCTTCTTCTTCTTTCTCGAAACTCCTTATGCCCCTTAGGGGCGTCGGAGGTAAAAAAAAATGTTAAACTTAAATGTTAAAATGTTTACCTCTTCAGTAACAATAAAATAAGCGTACAGGACGAATACATATTACCAATAGGATATTTGAGTTGAATACATATTCGTTTATATGAATAAATATTCGTAGAAGAATAGTGCTCTCCAGTAAGTATTACTATGACTTAAGAAGACATATGGCCTCAAAAATGCCTAGGAAAATTAAATTGACTGTCTACAAAACACTAATAAGACCAGTGCTAACATACGGCTCAGAAACTTGGTCACTTACTCAGAATGACCAAGAACTGCTCAATCGTTTTGAGCGAAAAATCCTAAGAAGAATATATGGAGGCATAACAGAACAAGGTTTCTGGCGCAGCCGTTACAACTTTGAGTTGTATAGAAGTTTTGGAGAACCTGACCTTGTAAAATTCATTAAGGTAGCACGCCTTAGATGGATAGGGCATGTAATCAGGCGAGAGGAAGATGTCATAGTCAGAAAAGTTTTTGACCGAAGAGGGCCGATAGGATAACGAGCAAGAGAAATACCGAGACTTACGTACCAAGACAACTTACCATTGGAATTAGAGCATGGAGAACAGTTGACAGACACAGGAGCGAATGGAGGATTGTTCTGAACAGGGCTGCTTTATCCATTAGGCAATATAGGCAGTTGCCTAGGGCGGCACATTATGAGAGGGCGGCAAAAATACTGTACAAAAAAATATTTTTATATAAAAATTATGGATCTGGGTTCTGTCATTAAACAGTATGAAGCTCTTTCAAATTACTTTACCGCAAGGAAGCCAAAAAAATTGTGCTCAAATAAAACATATAAAGAAATAAGAAAGCGAAAAAGAAAAATTCAATTTGACGAGGGGGCCGATGATGAACCAAACTTTTCAACTAGTGATCCGATGAAGATCCACACATTCTATATTAAAATCGACACTCTGATAAGAGACCTGAATAGACGTCTGGAATCTTATCGACTTATTTATCAACGTTTTCGTGTTATTAACATATCTGCCAAAATTAAGCAATGAAGAAATTATTAAGCAAGCTGAAAATCTGATACAAAATAAAGACGACTAAGATACATCATTCATAAAGTTATTGAAATAATTTAAAACTTTTTGAGTGATTCAAGATCAAAGATTTTCATTTTTCGTGAGAAAAATGCATGTTTTTAACCGATTTTTCATAAATAACTCAAAAACTATAAGATTTTGCAAAAAAATTATTATTACCAAAATTGAAGCTAATAAAAAAACGAAATAAACTCCTTGGTGGAAAAACCTGTTAGTGTTAACTAAAAGTGAGTTATAGGTAATTGAATGTATATTTTTTTCGGTGAGTACCCAAATCTAAGTATTCAAGCTTAAATAGCGGGAAAATTATGCATTTTATTACATAAACTTCTTAAACATTTGTCAAAGTACTTAAAAATATCTATTAAATGAGCCTCCGGACATGTTGATAGCATTAAAATTTATACAGAAAATATTTTTCAGAATTTATCTTTTAAAAATTTTTACAAAAAAGTTATTGTTTTTTTTAATTACCTACGTTAATTTTTACGATATCAGGTTTGCCTAAAAACATTTGAAAATTAATTTTAATGGTTATTAAACCACCTAATCTTTTAAACACCTTACTTTTTTTAAATAAAAGGTTAAATGGCCCCGGTTACATGGTTCTCGCAGCAAAATTTAAGATTTACACGTTTCTATCTCGGTTATTTTTTACCATAAAGAAATAGTAAAAAGGTAAAATATTTGATACAGAAAAACTAAAATTTTGTTATACATGTTACACTTTTTACGTATACTGAGTATTTTTGGAGTATCAAAAGAAAATAAAATTTTTAGAATTTCTGATTTTTTTAAATTATAACTGTTTTTCAAAAATATGCATTCTAAACCTTCAAAATTGTTGAAATCATTACTTTTGCTAATATAAAGAAATTCTTCTAAGGATTACTAAAAATTTTAATTTTTGTGGAAATGGCGTACTTATGTTTTATTTTTCACTTTTTCCTAAATAGTTCTAAAGGGTTCTCTTATTTTCATCATAACTTGCTTAATTGTGATGCTATTAACTTCTACTGGAGCTCATTTGATAGGTACTCTGGTACTCCGAAGTACTTTGACAAGTGCTTGACAGATATATTTTATAAAATGCATTGTTTCCCGTTATTTCAGCTTGAATATTTAGATTTGAGTACTCGTTGAAAAAAAAATATAAACATTGAATTACCGATAACACACTTCAAATTAACATTAGTTTAGTTCTTTAAGTGAGGAGTGTATTCAGCTTTTTATTATCTTCAATTTTGGTAATAACAACTGGTTCGTCCACATAAGTAGGAATAACAATTTTTAATTTTCTTGTTTTTGTAAAGAATATTTTAATTCATTTTCTTTTCAATATTATGGGACACCCCGTATATACGAGTAGGCCAATACCTAATTCAGTGAGTATGTATTAATTTTTATCATTATTTTCAAGTAAAAACCTTAAAGTTTTTTGTATGTAATTACCTGCCTACTCGCCTCATTTTAAAAAGACAATTCGCCAACCAACTCTCTTGGTTAACAGTCACTTACAATCATTCCGAAAAGTGTATAGAAACTCAACATAGTCCTCGCGAGTGATTTATACTTTATACTACTCAGCAATAGCAGTACGAAAAATAGCAGGCCTGCTCCAGCTTGTGCAACGAGAAATGACAAGGTAGGAAATATTTTTATTACAATTTACTTTAAGGTCTGGTTTTTTTACTGTTATTTTTTTTTATTCTATTTTAAATTCACCCTATGCTAAACAGTCCACTAATAAAGCTCACTGAGTTAGTAATCTCCTCCAAGAAGATTTATTGGTCCTTCGAGCCGGATAGATCCATTTTCTATATTTTTTTCTTGCATTTTTCATTTTTCTAAGAGGGTAATATAGTCGGGGAAAGTTTCTTTTAAACCTGAATTGTTTGATTTTATTGTCATACTTTGCTAATTTACAAAGATCAGAATCAAATTCAGGTTATTTAACCGCATTTCCTTTGACTTTATTTTTTGTTATTCTTTAACATAAGGCGATAAAATATTCTTTACAAAATTAAAATCACGTATCAATTAGTACATTGGTTTTTTGTTTGTGCCGATCGTTAGTGGTACCTATACCTCAGTTAATGTTGTTTTTTAAGTAAAAAAGGAACACATTAATGTAAAAGTAATTATTATTAAATTGTCAACGTCGGCCAATAGACAAATTTTGTTATAATAATTATTATACAGGTTGACTCTATTATAGATGAAACTGTGTGTTTATTTTACACAGTAATTTTTATTTAAAGGGTTTATGTTTTATAATTATTTTTTGTCTATAAATATTCAAATAGCAGAGGACATAGTTTTCTATTTTATTAGCACAAAGTTCGGTTGTATTTTATTAATTTTCGTGTGGTGAACCTATTTTATTTCCTAACGCTAATTTCATATTTTTCTAAATTTATTAATTCTACATTTAAATTTACAAAATGGCAGATAAAATTAAAAAATATCAATCTTTAAGACAAGTTGAAGTGCAAAAAATGACTGAAATTCATGATGTTGCTTTAAAGGTAGCTGCTGACGATAAGAATTTTTACCCGGTTTTGGAAGTTATGTATGAAGGATTGGAAAAAATTCGTGACAATTTTTATGATCTTCATAATAAAATAATTATGTTAGTTTCTGAGCAAGATAATGAGGACGCGCTATTTAAAGTCGAAGATGATTGCCGTAGTAATTTTGACAAATTATATTATAAAATTAAATTAACATACGTGCAAGCCTTTAGAAAATCTTCAACATCAAGTCAGCAAACTACATCAACTTCACAGTCTCAAAATCCTTTACCTATAAATTATTTTAATTTACCGAAACCGGAATTGCCATCTTTCAGTGGAAAAATAACTGAATTTAGAAGTTTTATAGATCAGTTTGATGCTCGCGTTCATACTCTTACTTACTTACAACCAATTGACAAATTTAATTTGTTACTATCGTGTTTAAAGGGTGCAGCGCGCGATGCTGTGGATCATATTGACATCACAGCAAACAATTATCCAATTGCCTATGATCTGCTTTGTGAAAGGTTTAATAATGTTAGGGTAATCGGTGCCAATTTATGGAATAACCTTGAAAGTTCACCACAACTGACTTCAGAAGATCCAAAAGAACTACGCAAGTTGTTAGATACATTTTCGAAAAATGTGGCATCTCTAAATAAGCTAGGACTACCCACAGTACATTGGGATTTTATACTTGTTCAAATGATTTTAAAACGATTAACTGTTTCTTTAGTAACACGTTTTGAGCTTTTTCATAATAATTCAACCATCCCAAGCTATAAAAAACTGATTGATTTTTTAAATCAAAGTTGTCTCGCTTTAGATAATATTGATTTTCACACTAAACCAAAATCTAACTTTTCTAAAAAACCTAATTCTTCCAAATCTACATCATTGCTTGCTCAAACAGAACCTGAACCAAAATGTTCTATCTGTAAAACTAATGATACCCATGCCATTTATAAATGCTCCGTTTTTTTGGCAAAATCTCCTGTAGATCGATTTCAATTAATAAAAAAGAACAAGATGTGTATTAACTGTCTTGGATCACATCGTTCTAGCCTATGCAAATCTACATGGACTTGTCACTCGTGCCATAAAAAACATCATACACTCCTTTGCTTCTCCTCTTCTAAGAAAGAAGAGAATGTTCAAGATTCGGCGGCATCCACTTTAAATTCAACGACTGGATCATCCGTTTCTGTGTGTTTTTCTTCCGCTGATAAAAGTACTTTGCTTTCCACTGCATGTATTGAGGTGCTTGATTGTCACGGTAACTACCAACCTGTTAGGTGTCTGTTAGATTCGGGAAGCATGACGTCCTTCATCTGTCAAAAGACCCTTAGGCGTTTAGGTTTACGTCCCATGAAAACTTCAGCTAACATCCAAGGATTAGGTTCTATGCAGTCGACCACTAATTTAGGTGGGGTTACCATTTCTTTTAAACCAGTACGTAAATCTTCTCCTATTTTGACAACCGATGCGTTAGTCTTGACAAAAATATGTGAGGATCAGCCTTTATGTAATTTAGAAGTTAATACTTGGCCCCATATTGCTAATTTAAAGTTAGCAGATGATAACTTCTTTCGTAGAGGATCCATCGACATTCTTTTAGGAGCTGATGTATTCTCTACAATTCTTTTGGATGGACGTATTTACGGCAATCAAGATCAACCTGATGCAATTAATACTATATTTGGCTATGTGCTTATGGGAAAAGTAAATATTTCAAAGGCACCTACTCTTACTTCTTTATTTTGCCAAGTTGAAGATACGGTTTCTTTGGATCAGCAAATAAAGAAATTCTGGGAATTAGAAGCAGTCCCTGAAGTTTTTTGCTTAGCTCCTGATGACGCTAAAGTGGAAAATATGTTTATGAATACTTATAAGCGTGAACAATCAGGACGCTTTGTAGTAGATCTACCTTTTAAGGAAGAAAATCCTGTCTTTCCTAATATTAGATCACTTGCCCTTAGTAGGTTTTATTCATTAGAAAGAAGGCTTCAAAAATCTCCTGAACTTTATGACCAATACCGCACCTTTATGAAGGAATTTGTTGAGCTCGGTCACATGGAACCTGTCCCATTGAATAACTTCGATTCACCTTATGTTTACTATTTATCGCATCATTGTGTTTTAAGACCTGAAAGTCTAACAAGTAAATTAAGGGTCGTTTTTAATGGTTCCGGGCATCTTCCAAATCAACCCTCACTCAATGACAAATTATTCACTGGTCCTAAGCTTCAGACTGACATCTGTACAATTTTGATTAATTTTCGATTGCATGGTTATGTAATTACGGCCGATATTTCTAAAATGTATAGGCAAATTTTAATTAATCCTACTCAAACAGATTATCAAAGAGTACTTTGGCGTTCTAATAATTCTGAACCTGTTCGAGATCTTCGTATCAACAGAGTTGTTTATGGTCTCTCTTGTTCTCCTTATCTTGCTATTAGATGTCTACATCAGTTGGCTAATGATGACGGGGATTCGTTTCCTCTAGCAGCCGAGGCACTTAAAACTGGAACCTACGTTGATGATATCATTTCTTCCTGTCCTAGTTTCGAAAATGCCTTAGCACTAAGAGACGAACTTATTGCCTTACTTGCCAAAGGAGGTTTTGAGTTGAAAAAATGGTCCAGTAATGTACCCGATTTATTGAAAGGATTAGCTGTATCAGATTTAGCAATAAAACCTCTTACATTTAATGATGATATTTCGTCCAAAACACTTAAAGTATTAGGGTTGGAATGGGACGCTTCTTCGGATACATTTGCTTTTAAAGTTCAAGTTTTAGACTCTTCTTGTACAAAACGTCATCTTTTGTCCAATTTAGCAAAAATATTTGATCCTCTTGGATTTTTATCTCCAATAACATTTCTAATTAAACACCTTATTCAAAGAATATGGACTCAAAAGATTGGTTGGGATGATGCTCCATCAAAAGAAATTATCCGTTTGTGGAAAAAATACATTGATGATGTAGCATATTTGAGTAAATTAAATTTACCTCGTCGTTTATTAATTGACGATATTTTACGCTTAGAAGTTCACTGTTTTGGTGACGCTAGCGAGAAAGGTTACTGCGCTGTCTTGTACTTTCGATGCTTATCACCTTCAGGCCAACCTTTTGTTTCTTTTGTTATAGCTAAATCTAAGGTCGCACCCATTAATAAGGGACTTACTATTCCCAGATTAGAATTGTCTGCTGCGGTTTTAGTGGCTCGACTAGTCTCCTTTGTTTCTTCTGTTATTAAAGATAAAGTAGAAATCAAGGAAATATACTGTTATTCTGATTCTGCTGTTACATTACGTTGGTTACAATCTTCCCCTTATCAGTGGAAAACTTTTGTGAGCAATAGAGTAGCTTATGTGCAGGAACGAGTAACTTCTTCATGTTGGCACTATGTTCCTTCTGAAGAAAATCCTGCTGACATTGGTTCAAGGGGTTGCTTACCCTCTGAGTTAATTAACTGTTCCAAATGGTGGGCGGGGCCAACCTTCTTACAATCTGATCCGCTAACGTTCTTTGAACTTAATTCAAAGGAGTCTACTAATGTAAATTTGGAAGTGCGGACTGTCGCATTGATTGCTGAAATTCCCAATAATTTTTTAGATATTTTATTGGATCGTCATTCGTCTTTAAATAGGTGTGTTCGATGTTTGTGTTACATTATTCGTTTTTTCCATTATGTAACCAAAAACCGATATGGTAATCTGGAAATAGGTTGTTTAAGTTTATTGGAGCAACATAACTCCTTACTGGTTTTTGTTAAACGAACACAGCAGATCTTTTTTAATACTTTAATAAATTTTATCCAAGATAAACAGCTGCTTCCAAAAAATTTAAGAAAGCTTTCACCTTTTATCGATGCAAAGGGAATTCTACGTGTAGGTAGTCGCCTAGCTAATGCGCCCATTTCGTATGATCGCAAATTTCCGGCATTACTTCCTAACAGTTGTAAATTAACTGATATGATTATTGAATCTACTCATCTGCAATATCTACACGCCGGGCTTCAAACTGTTCAATACCTAATTTCTCAGCGTTTTTGGATTATATCTTCCAAACGAGCCATTCGTAGAGTACTGTCTAAATGTGTTAAATGTTTTAAGGTGAATCCTTTGTCCCCAGTTCCGTTAATGGGAAATCTACCGCTAGCTCGAATATCTCAACTAAAACCTTTCAGTAATGTTGGAGTTGATTTTGCGGGCCCTTTTCCTATAAGAGCTTCCAAACTTCGAAAGTCTCAAACTCTTAAAGCGTATTTGTCGCTTTTTATTTGTTTCTCAACAAAAGCTCTTCATTTAGAGCTCGTATCTGATTTATCCACTGACGCGTTTTTAGCTGCGTTTAAGCGATTTGTCAGTCGTAGAGGCCGATGTCAACATGTTTATAGTGACAATGGCACTAACTTTGTTGGAGCCAGAGCAGAACTTAACAGATTGGCATCACAAGCTGCTTCTCATGAATCTATTCAATGGCATCTCATTCCCCCTTCTTCTCCACACTTTGGAGGTTTATGGGAATCTAATATTAAGACGGTAAAGGGTCATTTAATTCGCACAATTGGAGAACAAGTACTAACTTTTGAAGAGTTATATACTATTTTTTCTCAAATTGAGGCCATCATGAATTCGAGGCCAATATGCCCGTTAAGTTCAGACCCAAACGATCTTAGTGCGTTAACTCCAGGACATTTTTTGACCATGGAGCCTTTGAGTGCTCCGCCCGAAGAAACGTTGCTCGATGTTCCGCACAATCGGTTGAATCGTTGGCAATTATTAAATAAGTTGCACCAACAGATTTGGGAACGGTGGTCTAAGGAGTACCTCCAAACTCTTCATCAAAGGGCTAAATGGAATTCTCCGTCTCCAAACGTCCAACTAGGTACCTTAGTGGTAATCCGCCAAAATAATATTCCCCCGCTACAATGGCCTTTGGGCCGTATAATTGAGGTTCATCCTGGATCTGATGGTATAGTTAGAGTGGCCACAGTGAAAACTAATAGTGGTATATATAAACGCTCTATAGTAAAATTATGTCCTTTGCCTTTTGAGCCGTAACAATACTGCGTATTGTGGTGGGCGGTTGTGGTTCGTCCACATAAGTAGGAATAACAATTTTTAATTTTCTTGTTTTTGTAAAGAATATTTTAATTCATTTTCTTTTCAATATTATGGGACACCCCGTATATACGAGTAGGCCAATACCTAATTCAGTGAGTATGTATTAATTTTTATCATTATTTTCAAGTAAAAACCTTAAAGTTTTTTGTATGTAATTACCTGCCTACTCGCCTCATTTTAAAAAGACAATTCGCCAACCAACTCTCTTGGTTAACAGTCACTTACAATCATTCCGAAAAGTGTATAGAAACTCAACATAGTCCTCGCGAGTGATTTATACTTTATACTACTCAGCAATAGCAGTACGAAAAATAGCAGGCCTGCTCCAGCTTGTGCAACGAGAAATGACAAGGTAGGAAATATTTTTATTACAATTTACTTTAAGGTCTGGTTTTTTTACTGTTATTTTTTTTTTATTCTATTTTAAATTCACCCTATGCTAAACAGTCCACTAATAAAGCTCACTGAGTTAGTAATCTCCTCCAAGAAGATTTAACAACTTTTTTGTAAAAACTTATAGTTTTTAAGTTATACGTGAAAAACAGCTTTAAAACATGCATTTTTTTACGAAAAAATAAAATCTTATCTTTAATAACTCAAAAAGTATTGATTTATATTAATAACTTTGTATAACAAATTTTGCTTAGAACTTGTCTCTCTATCAATTTATTGTATTATTTAAAAAAAAATAATTTTCACCACCGAAAAGGGGTGGCATCCACCACCACGGTAAAAGCGCAAGTTGGCATCATGTCACCTTTGTTTATTGAGGTATCCTCTAATTACTCACCAATTTTCATGAAAATCGATGGATGAAAACCTCCAGTGACTGCACTAAGTGGATTGAAAGATATTTTCCCTAATTTTGACATTGCTTTGTATATTTATTTGTGCATCCCAGTTGCCATTGCTATTGCTAACGTGTCCGCTGAAAGGTCATTTTCGAAAATGTCAAGAATTAAAAATAATTTCCCATCAAGTATGACGCAAGGACGTGTCAATAATTTATCGATTTTGTCAAGAAATTTTTTTTTTGAAAAGAAGTCTCTGATGTGATCGAACTGAAATGACAATTTTTTCTGTTATCGGTATATAAACATCGTAGTTTAAATCCATTTTTAGTGTATTCTTATTTAGATAAAAATTTCTGCAATTTTTTTTGTTTTGCAAAAATGGTACATGTTTGAAGGGCGGCTACTAGAGGATTGCCTAGGGCGTCAATTGACCTAAACGCGGCCCTGGTTCTGAAGAAGGCTTTTGCTCATAAAGAGCTGTAACACCACTGATGATGATGATGAAATATTCGTTTCAACTGGTCAGGCTTAGCTCATACAATTCCTACAAGCTAAGAAAGAAAATGAAATAGAAAAATGGTATAGTATGTTGTGACCAGGATACAATCATATTAAACTATAACTTTCAGCCAACTGTGGATCATTCCTGTCTATTTTGTAGGTTTTTTAGAAACATCCATTTCTTAAGTAACAAGAAATTTGCAATGATACAATATAGTGGTAATATCTAATTATGACCGTTAAATATTCTTGCAGAATGACTAGAAAACTATTATAATATAATAGTTATTATTATTTTTTTGTTTTGAACAGCATAATTCTATTTTTTGCTGCAGTTTTTGTTGTAGCACATGCTTAACTCTACACATATTTTCATATAACGTACTCGTAAGTTACATAATGGTCTACACATAATAAATGTGCATATATCAGAATTAATTATAATAAATTGCCATAACTTTATTTAAAACAGAAATATAAATATCTGTGTTAGGTACTTAAAAAGAAAAAGTTTTGAAGCTTTCAAATTATAAGTGGAAATTTTGGAAATAGTTATTTTCCAAAAAAATGCAGAAAGTCATACTTTTCTGAACGCGACTGCAGTTTGCCGAACGACGCGAAGCGGGAGTTCGGCAAGAAGTCGAGTGCGGAAAAAAGACTTTCTGCAAGCGGCAGGAACAATATTTTTTCTACGAGTCTTTAAAAAATGACCAAATCTTAATCAATTAGTTTAATTAATATGAAAATAGATACACAAATTAATTCTTTGACAAGGTTGTCAAAACCAAAGTTTCAGCATAATTGGTTAGCATGACGACGATCTTGGTTTCCATGACGACGATTCACAAGCACTGTTATTGTCTACTGATTTGACTTTCGAATAGTATGTCAAAATTATTTTATTTCATCGAATTCTCGCGTTAATCTCATTAAAACATGAACATAATAAGTAAATTAATAAATTAGTACATAATATCTAAATATTAGTTTATTGCATGTATTATAATTAATTTAAAGCCATATTAACATATCTAAATTAACACGCGTGCGGAAAAGTAAAACGCGTGCGTAAAACTAAAACGCGTGCGGAAAAGTAAAACGCGTGCGGAAAAGTAACACGCGTGCGGAAAAGTAAAACTTTCTAAACTAAAATGCGTGCGCGAAAGTAGACATTCTTGCACGCTCGTAGAAAAAATGTGAAACAAAATTTTGTTATTAATTTTATAAATGATGGAATCTAGCTATCTCGTACTAGCTACCTCAAAAGAGGCTATCCTTCTTACCCCAGTCTCTCAAAAATCATCAATTTCGCAAAAAATCTTATAAGTACAGGTTTTTGAAGATCAAAAGGTTCTGAAGGTAGCTGATGACAAATCCTTGAAGACGTACAGCAAATTTTGCTTTATTTTTTTTTTGACAATCATAAAAGGTGAAAAGTCATACATTTTTAGGTATACATTTTTAGATCAAAAGTTGTAGATCTTAAATAATTTTTTATTTTGCAGGTCTCTAAATTAAAATATATACAAAATTGACAAAAATAATGACAAATTTGGTACCCAACCAGAACATCAGTATTGGTGGGAAAGAAATAGAACTCGTAGATAGATATAAATACCTGGGACATGAAATTACGATTGGCATGGATAACCAGACTCATGAACTGAAGAGAAGGATCGGCCTTGGGTGGGCAGCATTTGGAAAACTGAGAGAAACTTTTAAAAGCGAGTTGCCCACATTACATGCCTAAAGAGAAATGTACTTGATCAGTGCGTCCTCCCAGTCTTGACGTACGGATCAGAAACACTTACCTTAACTAAAGCCTCGGCTACCAAACTAAGAGTCACGCAGAGAAGAATGGAACGGTTAATTTTAGGAATAACTCTGCGAGACAACATCAGAAACGAAGAAAGCAGGAGAAGAACAAAGGTGACTGACGTCATCGAAAGGATAGCCAGGTTGAAGTGGTGATGGACAGGACACATAGCCAGAAAGAAGTTATTAGAATGGAGGCCAAGAAAAGACAAGAGAAGCGTCGGTCGACCGCCTACAAGATGGACTGACGACTTAAGAAAGGTAAATAAAAACTGGATGAGAGCGGCGCAGGATAGATGGGGTTGGAAACGAGGGGAGGAGACCTATGTTCAACAGTGCACTTTTGAGGCTGGATGAAGAAAAAATTAACCAAGATAATTGCAAAAAACCCTTTTTTTTGCAGTAATTTATAAATCTTAATAGGTACCTTTATTTTTTGCATAATGACATGACTATGACATGTAATACGAGTATAGGTAACTACTTGAAATTATGGCAATTAATGAGTTATTGAAGTGTGCTAAATTTCGTCTATAGTCTAGCTAGATCGATCAAATAATGTGTACGTTATTTAATTTGTTTATTCCTGAGCGAGATTATTAATTTAAACAACTATACTGGCCTACACAGTGACTCTACAGGTATTTAGCAGATCTAAATCGATTATTTGAGGTTTTAGTTTTAAGATATATTTCAACATTTTATCAAAATTTATTTCAAAAATCGTTTGAAAGAGGGCTGTTCTTTTTGAATACACTAAAATTTTCAACTGTGTATTCACTTAAGATGTTAATCGTTTTATAATACGAAAACGTTGATTTACGAAGAATGAATGACGCCTTATTGTAAAAATTACCGATAAGAATAATAAAATATTAATGAATGACCATTACACAACAAACAATATTTGTCGATTAAATTTATTTTTCTTATCATTATTCGCTCGATAATTGTCTCATAAATCAGAATAGTCATAATAATTGTGATGCAACAGTATTGTTAAATGTCTCCAGACATTTTTCTCGTCCACTGTTCCCTAACCCCAACAAGATGGTAAATTTGTAGTTTGCAATTTCTGTTACTCTCCTTTTTTATGCATGTCATTTTCATAACTATGAACCATATGATAATCGACGATAAAGAACTAACAGAAGAATGAAAAGGGTATTTCAGGAACCTTCTAAACATCATTCAGGAAGAACAGCACAAAGAAGAGATCTATATAACAGCAGACATGCCCGTCGAAAATCCCTCTTTTGAAGAAACCCAAAAGATCTTAAATAAGCTGAAAAATCACAAAAAAAGCGCCGGGTAGGGACGAGATGCCAGCAGGATTTCTGAAATATGGTGGAGAAACACTACATCGCCAAATCCACCAATTAATAACACAGATATGGTTAGAAGAAAGGATAATACCAGCAAGATGGAAGAAAAACATCATAGTGCCCATCCACAAAAAAGTGGACAAAACAAAATGCGCGAATTACAGAGGAATTTCACTCTTAAACAGGGCATATAAAATCCTCTCAAACATCATTCTTAGTAGACTAACCCCTTATGCTGAAAATGTCATAGGAGAATATCAAGCCGGTTTTAGGGCAAACAGATCCACAATAGATCAACTATTCACGCTGAGACAGCTTCTAGAAAAGGGATGGGAGTATAACAGACCCATACACAATCTCTTCATAGACTTTCGACAGGTATATGACAGCGTAGAAAGAAGCCAAGTATGGAATGCCATGGCAGAGTTCTCAATACCAAAGAAACTCATTCGGATGACTAAAGTCTGTATGGAGGGTAAAATATCAAAAGTACGTGTAAATAATAAACTGTCTGACAGCTTCTAAATCAACAGTGGACTCTAACAGGGCGATGCGTTATCTCCACTACTTTTTAACCTTGTATTAGAGAAAGCCATGAGGTCGGCCGAAATAAAAACAGAACTGCTATTGGTTCAAGGTCCCAAGTTATTACTAGCATACGCAGATGACATTGATCTCGTTGGAGACTCCATCCTATCCACAAAAGCCGTTTTCAACAAGGTGGAAGGAGCAACAAGCGAAGTAGGGCTGAGGATTAATGAAGAGAAGACGAAATATATGTGTATAAATTGAACGACACGAAGAGACAGGATAGGACAAAATGTGACGGTCAAGACCTTCAATTTCGAAAGAGTACAACGCTTTAAGTATCTGGGGGCCGTAATTACAGCTGACAACGATGTTACTGAAGAAATAAAAGACAGAATCCAATCAGCAAATCGCTGTCTATTCGCACTGGATAAGCTTATAAAATCAAAAAATCTTACAAGAAATTACAAGATCAAAATCTATAAATCCATCGTCAGACCTGTACTAACATATGGTTGCGAAACGTGGACCATGACCAAATCAAACGAAGACAAGCTCAGACGTTTTGAACGAAAAATATTTAGAAACATTTTCGGACCTCACCACATTACCACAAACCAGTATAGGATCAGAACCAATATCGAATTAAAAGCACGCTACAATGACGCCGATATTGTCCAAGAAATTAAATCACAGCGACTAAGATGGGCAGGCCACGTGCACAGACTTCATAACGAGAGACTTGTAAGACTGGTATGGGAGGAAATTCCTACAGGCAAAAGACCACTCGGACGTCCCAGAATGCGATGGAGAGATAACATCCAAGCAGATCTCCGGAAAATGAACATCCCATTTGGGACAACATACAACCCAGGGTTGTAGCGCTACGTGATGATGATGATAATTTTCATAACTCCACTATTCCATCTTTCTGGTGTAATTCCTTTAAAGAGTCAGGTATTTATAAGAGTTTTTAAAGCTGTTATGGCTTATTCGCCTCCCAGTCTTATCATTTCACTTACAATGCCACCTTCTCCAGACGTTTTATTTTTCTTCACACCTTTTAACGCTGATTTAATTTCCTCTTCGGTTATATCTGGAAGTTCCTCTCCTTTTTTCTACATCTGGAATGTGAGCATATTGACTATATATAACGTTCTATCGTACTCTTCGATGATTTTCTTGTTGTTCATATACGGCAATGTCCTTGTAATATTCCTCGTTCCTGTCTTCAACTTTCGTTTTAGAACTTTTTTAGGCTTTTATTTTGCTCTATAGTATAAGTAGTTCCTTTACCGTTCAAGTTCAGTATGTCTTTCTTAACGGCTTTTGAAATGTTTTTTTTTAATTCCTTAGCTCTGCAATGTTCGTTGTGAGTTCTGTGAGGTTTTAATTTTTCAATGTTTGCTTCATTTTCCCTTTCTTCTATGTCTTTTTTAGGGTATCCACCAACATTTGGTTAAGCTATTCAATACTGGTTTCATCTTGCACATCTTTTTGTAGGTTGCTTTCTATTTCTTCCTGGTAAGCCCTTGTATTAGTAATCGCAGTGAATGGGGTATTTTTAGTCCTTGTTGTCAAAATACAACTATTGTCTTTACCTCAAAACTCAATTATGGTTCGAATATGTTGTGATATGATGAAAATAAGTAAAATTTCAGAACCAGGCAAATCATTCACCAGGATTTTTATACGTAGCTTTGCACCTCTACAGTCAAAAGACAACACCATAACCTGTGCCCATATATGGCCACATGGGCCGGTAGAATATGTCACTATTTCTGGAATTGGTAGACATGGTCCATACAATGTTGAATGTAAATCCCTGATATAGTTTTTAAGGTTTTGTATGTATTTCACAACATTTCCCAAAAAAGAGTTTTTTCTTCTTAATTAAACCTAGAAAGCGCATACAGATCCGCTCAATCACGTGTATTATATCAGACACCTATCGGTAATAAATTAGAAATCAAAACAAGAAGGAGTGGTTATGTGTTATTAAACAAACTCAATAATGAATACCGTTACATAAAATTATTCAAATTATCATGATCGCAGTGCTAATTATAACTAATGATATAATAAATAACAATGTATTTACAAAGATGATAGTGTCGGCTTTCATTTAATAGCAATTTTTCAGTAGGGACCATGATATAATGTCTTTTTTTATTTAAGTATTATGTTTATATGGGATTAAGCCACAATTATTGGTGTTAAAATTTAATTAGTTAATTATTATATTTCAATTGTATACTTATATTTATACAGGGTGTAACAAAAATACAGGTCATAAATTTAATCGCATATTCTGGGACCAAAAATAGTTCGATTGAACCTAACTTACCTTAGTACAAATGTGCACGGAAAAAAAGTTACAGCCCTTTGAAGTTACAAAATGAAAATCGATTTTTTCCAATATATCGAGAACTATTAGATATTTTTTATTGAAAATGGACATGTGGTATTCTTATGGCAGTAGTATTTTAAGAAAAAATTATAATGAACTTTGGACACCCCATAAAAATTTAATGGGGGTTTGGTTCCTTTAAACCGCCCAAACTTTTGTGTACGCTCCAATTTAATTATAATTGTAGAGCCATTAGTTAAACACAAGTTTTAAAAAAATTTTTTGTCTCTTAGTAATTTTTTCAAAAGTCAGTTTTTATCGAGATATTTGAATATTTGTCAAATCCACCACAGATTTGTATATGGTAAAGTACGGTTATGGAGACTTGGTAATAATATGAAAATTTATTTATGATTTACATTTTTAAGTATATTTTGAACCATATTTAAAAAAGAAGCCACATCTCGATAAACGATGCTTTATCAAAAAAATACAGAGGCAAAAAAGTTGTAAAAACACTGTGTTTAACTAATGGTAGCGCAGTAATAGTTTAATTGGAACGTACACAAACATTTGGGGGGTTTAAAGGAACAAAACCCTCATAAAATTTGTATGTAAACATATTAAAAAAGAAGCCGCAACTCGATAAAAACTGCCTTATCGAAAAAATACTAAGAGGCAAAAAAGTTTTAAAAATATTGAATTTAACTAATGGCACCACAATAATAATTTATTTGGAACGGACACAAAAGTTTGGGGGACTTAAAGGAACAAAACCTCCATAAAATTTTTATGGGGTGCACACATTTCACTATAATTTTTGCACTATAATTTTTCTTTAAGATGTTCTTTCCATAAGAATGCTACATGTCCATTTTCAATAAAAAACTTCTAATAGTTTTCGATATATTCAAAAAAATCGATTTTCATTTTGTAACTTCAAAGGGCTGTAACTTCTTTTGTGTCCATATTTGTACTGAGGTAAGTTAGGTTAATTCGAACTATTTTTGGTCCCAGAATATGTGGTTTAATTTATGACCTGTATTTTTGTTACACCCTGTATATTATATTTCAGTTAGTTAATTAAAATAGTTATTTATGAAACTGTTCGTGAAGTATGCTTTTTGCGAACGCACGCGATATTTAGAGCACGAGCGACAGCGTAGCGAGTGCTATACATCGCGATAGTTCGCAAAAAGTACTTCACGCACAGTTTCATACAATATTTTATCTACGATAAACAAATAAAAAAAACTAACTATTCGTCACTGGAATTCATTTCTATCCTATAATTTTTAGAATTTTGACATTTAAAAATTTTAATTTCTTTCAAACCACAAAACTGTCAAAACTTTTGTTGGAATTTATTGCTCATCATATGTCATCACCATGACAACGCGAAAGTTAAGGATATTTGATTATATGAAAGTGTGCCAAAACAGTGCGAAAAAGTAAATCCCATTTAAAATACATTGTTACTTTACGCACACTTTAAACCCTTCACGCACTGCTATCTATAATGACAGTTTTCACAAACTAAAAACTTATACATAATATGACATAGAGTAGATAAATGTAATCTTCATTACACCAAAAAATGTGGCAAACAGGAGGGGGGAGGGGTATGGTTTGAAATGTTTAATTTTTATTATTATTTTAAATGAAAGTGCATAACTTCAAGAATACCCTTTGAAAATTTCAGATTGATCGCCACGCTTTGCCGAGGTTTCGCGCCAGCACGCTTGAGCGTAGTTAGTAACGTTCATCAACTGTTCCCCTTCTCTTTTGTAGATTACTCCGCAATTCAAAAACATAATCCGATATTCATCACTTTACGATTTGACAGACAAATAAGAAGACGAAGACGAAGTTGTCAAAACTTTAAACGCGTTTTCCTTAAAACTGCTTTTTTAAAAGAGGTGGGCATTGTAACTCAAAAACTACTCGACCGATCCACCTGAAAGTTTGTATAGATTTTCTGCAGACATTTCGTTGTGAGCTAACGCTGTCGAGATATATTTGTTTTTATGTTTATTTTTTGTTTATCAATAATAAATATGTTGATTTTCACCCTAATAAAATCTTTTTGAATTTTTTGTTTTATATAATCCAGTGACGAGTTTTGATATCCACCGCAAAATCCATTTTTTAGGCGTTTGTAAAAAAATGTTATCCACTGTTAGCTTATTTTTCAATATTTTCCTTGAAATTTTTGTTGAATATTCTTTAAATTGTAGTTAATATGATTGTTTAATTTAAAAATAAAATAATTGTACCATAGTTGCAAAAAAATCCAAAAATGTGCATGAAATGTTGATTGCAAATGTCGGATTTATTAAAACGCCCAACATATTTGTCGAACAAACATTTTTTCAAACTATAAAGTTTGCTATTGGATAAACTTAAAAACAACCTGCTAGTTTTCACAATTATAAACTGGTCAGGACTCAGGATGACATGTTCTACAATTAAAATCACGTTCCACAATTAAAACTTGCCCTGTTCCACTGTTCCCATACATCAAAGTTTGTCCGAGTACACACCGTTATGCTATTGACAAATTTTCAGCTTGCTATTAATCAACTTTTTTTGGTACGCGGGATCCAAGCCTATTACGTTTAGAAAATCTAATACTTATTTTTACTCTTTTGCTCTAAAGCTCTATGCAGATGAAGAACAAATAATACTTGAAATTGGAACCACCCAAAACCACAAATGAAGAAGTTAATATAAGTAAACTGGAAGTTCGAAAAACAACTGAAAAGCTGAAAAACAGGAAAGCTGCAGGTAAAGACGGAATACCAAACGAATTACTGAAATATTATGGAGTAGCAATGACAGAACAATTAACAACATTAATTAACAAAATTATAAAACACAATAAAATAACGAAGAATGGAGAACGAGCGAACTAATTCTACTATTAAAAAAAGGAGATAAAAATATCCAGAAAGAATTATTAATGAATCAGAGGATATGTTTAGCAGATGAACAACAGGGTTTTCGTTCTGGAAGACCGTGTACAGATCCAATATTAGATTAAGTTACTTAATGTCTTCATTAGCCTCTTTATTTAAAGCCGTGAGTCGGCAACTTGCCATTCTATCGCGCTGGCAGTAGCTCAGTATGCTGGAAAGTTTCTATAGCTTAAAAACTTGAATCGATAAAGCGTTGATATACATTGATTCTGCGATAAAATTCTCTGCTGGCGAGTGGTCAATAATCAATGAGTTAATCGCCACTTTTAACCGGCTGTAGAAGCTCTTTGCAGAATAGAGTCCACTTTTTTAACGGCCGACACAACCATGAAATTTGTCTTAGACAAACTAAATAGCCAGGACTCTAGCCTTAATGCCGATCTACCGGAAGCACTACGCAACAGAATCACGGAACGGCACCTCTCTAAGATTACAGGTATGGTTTGTTCAACAGTAAATTGTTGAGTTCAATTAGTGCGGTCGTAAATATTATTAAAGTTATCTGACCTGGCCCATTGTTAAGACCCACCCGGAGCGATAAGCAACCGATGTAGACAGAGTTGGTCTTTTGACAATTAACACTGACTAGACGGTACTCCCATAATAAAGCAAAGAAATTTTACCAGAAAACATATTTAAATTTTACCTGAAACCGGGCCTTTTATACTATTATCGGTTAATCCAGGATGTTCATAGTGGTAACTAATTGAACTCAACCATTTACTGTTAAACATACCATACATTAGTGTATTGACAAAATCAAAAAAAGTATGACGAATTACTAAACAATCCTGGTTACTTCCCCATGCCGAAAAAGAATGCAATGCGACAAGAGATGAAAAATTTGTTGATTCGTATAAATAAACAAGTAACTATGGAACCAGTGCCAGATATAATGGAAGAAGATGGGCCAACTAATCCGGAGCCCGTGAATTTTACTTTGGAACAAGAATTTGAGATTAAATTAAAACGAGAAAGAGAAAACATTTATAGCCAAAAAAACTGGGTCTCAAAAAAAATTACGAAAATATTTTGGAAAAGGAAATGGCGGTTTATGAGACCGAAGGAGTGAAAGGCGATCGTTTGTCAATGGTCTATGGTCTATGATTATTTGATGACCTTAAAACCGACCAGAACAGAGGCCGGAAGGGCTTTCTCCGCAACCGGCTATATGTACAGTTCTGTCCGAAGTAGGTAAGGCCTGTTATTAAGGTAAAACTTTCAAAAACTAAATAATTCATGTTTCTGTTGTTTAAAAATTTAGCATACAGACAAAAAAACATTAAAATCGTGTTTTTATTTTGATTCCACATTTTGCTGGATCCGCGCTGGATCCAGCTGGATTCAGCCCAATCTTGCAAAAATCTAGCTGGATTGAAAATGCTGCTATCCCTAGTCCTAAAGCAAATTACTGAGAAAACACTAGAGTATAATAGACCATATAATAGCATTTTTATGGCTGATTGAATTGAAGAAAACATTTGACAGAGGAGCACTCAAGGATGTAATCCAGCTTCTTTATAATACAAAAGTTCCCCTAGATATAAGAACTATTGAAAACATCTACCAAAACAACAAAATGGGAGCCAGAATAGATGGACAACTTACAGAACTTATAGATATAGGCAGCGGTAAACATAGGAAGAGGATGCAGAATGTGAAAATAAGATTTAAAAATACTCTGTTATACAGACGACGCAATATTAATAGCCTAAGATGAATATAGTCTGCAAATATTAGCCAATATATTTACCATAACAGTAAAAGACAGTGTTGCCAATTGGCGGATAATTATCCGATTTGCGTACCTTTTTGAGAGTTGTCGTATCTTCTTCGTATCTTTAAATAAATCGGATATTTGCGGATATTTTTCAGTGTATCTACCATCGACTAAAACTTTTTCATCCATATATTTCCAACACCAACAACTAAATAGCCTATAGTGGATGAATGTTAGTGACATCCGATACTTTTCATCTTTTGACAAAAGGGACATGTGCCGATTCTTTTGTTTAGAATTTAAATGCACAAGTGCATCCACTTAAGGCATACCAATAATATTCAAATTTCAAAAACCGTCTGCTATGCCGTCCGATGTTATTTATGAGCTTTTAGTTTTTAGTCTTTAAACTTATGAAAGCTAATTCACGCACGAATTAGTTTTATTTTCATTTTATGTAGTGCAGTGCTTAAGTAAACGTTTCCAAATTTCTCGGACATGAGATGTAGTTAAATCTAGTTCTTTTTTGTAAAGTTCTATCAAATCTAATATCTTAAACAAAACCATTTCATCAAAACATGTTATACTTACTTATACTTACCTAATTATATTTATGATTTTTTTGAGGAATGTAATGGTACTATGCAGAAAAGAACTTTCCGGCACAGAAACGTCACTTTTCTGTACACTACTGTCAGTTATTCTGTGAGAAAATATTAAGTTTGTTAACATAAAATTGTGCAGAAAAATGCATTTGGAATATTGGTTGTAGAAAAATCTACTTATTTGAAACTAGTATTATCTAGATATCTACTAATTAACTCAAAAATCCTTCAAATTTTTTGCCTATAAAAATTATTTAGTCGGGCATTAACGTTGAACGCACCACGGGTATTATGGATAATAACTTTGATACCTTAATAACTACAAGAACAAGACTGTCAAATACATTTCTATTGTTTTAGTTATAATAAATCTTTAGTTGTTAAAAGAGCGTAGGCGCATAATTTCGGACCAATAATCTTTAAGTGTATTCATTTTTTTCTTATCCTGAGAAAACTAATAAATATTTTTGAAAAATTTTAACGCAGAATGAAAGATTACATTATTACCGAGGGCTGAAAGTCCCTTAGAATAAACAAAATGTTTCTTTTGAATGAGATATTTGAAATTAAAAATCACACTTAATATTATCTTTTCCTTTTACCCCTGTAACATATTAGAATAAAAATTATAGAAGTCTTCAGGGACTTTCGGTCCTCGGTAATAATGTAATCTTTCATTCTGCGTTTAAATTTTTAAATAATACTTATTAGCTTTCTCAGGACTCGAAAAAAATAATGCATTTTAAAAGCATTGACCAGAAATTTTGCGCCTATGCTATTAATGTACAGTAGGAAAAATGAAAGAATACCCATGAAAGAACATATAAAACACGCTGTATTTTCCTGTCACCATGTCACACAAAAAATTGGCCAGCTCGAGTACATGTAATAATTATTGTTATATGTACTTGCACTGGACAATTTTCTTTGTGACATGGTGACACGAAAATACAGCGTGTTTTATATGTTCGTTCATGGGTATTCTTTCATTTTTCCGACTGTAGCTGTAGTTTATTTTGTATTGATTTATTTATTATTTATTTTTCCAGTACCTAGTTTTAGGTAGTTATTACGTTTTAATAAAATAATATTTAAAAGTGATTTTTTTTACTTAAATAATTATAATAAATTAATATAACGATCCAAATAATGAAATATTTAGATTTATTTATTCATTTAGAATTTAACACTTACGATAATACAAAATACGAATAATATAATAATAGTAAGTAAATAGTATTTACGTACATTGTACATTAATTAGGTAATAATCAGCTAGGATACGAGATTTTCATCTATAAACGAAAATTTTTAAAGTGTGAAATAGAGAATCCAGTAGATTAAAGGGCCGGTTTTTCGAACGCTAATCAGAAATGGAATCAACTGATCATTATCAAATATTTAATTACTGTCAATGTCAACTTTGATTGGGTTGCTGAAAACATAATTGATTACAATTGTGAGATTAATTGATTAATTAATCAATTATGTTAATAATTGTTACGTTAATTGATAATTAATAATTAATTAATCAATCAATTATGTTAATTATCATAATGATAATTGATTACAATCAACTGATTGGCGTACGCACAACGGATTTTGTTATTTGATGGTTGTTAAGGGGACTAAAAGAATAACATTGGCAAAATTGATTTTAATAACAGAATAATTTTTGACCTAGCGTACCTTTTCGTGACAAATCGGATATTTTTCGAGCGATCATCGGATAATCTAGAGAAATGCGATTGGCAACACTGGTAAAAGAAGTCAATATGGCAACCTTATCTCAGAAAACTAAAATAATAGAAATCAGCAAAGAACCAATTACATATCAAATAGAAATTGATGGTATCTTGTCAGGAGTGACGACATTAGAAGAAAATACAGTACAGTGTATAAACGAGTGGACACTAAATAAAAAAAATGGAATAACCACATAAGCAGAATGAACGAGACTCCGTGTGGTCAAAATAGCAAGAGGTTAATCACCAATCGGTAAAAGAAGTATGTATAGGTCTACCGCGCAACAGAAGGAGTGCGTTAACAAGAAGAATTGCTTATAAAGAGGAAGAAGTTTCAGAAAATCTAAAATTTATTTTTACTCTATTAAAAATCTAATTTACAATAAAATTTTCACTGATTTCACTTAAAATTGAATCGCTTATTGTATAAAGGGAATAAGTCCATCAAAAAATAAGTCCACTTCCGTATAAAATTAAAGTGAGATATACATTTTGTTAAACCAATGTCGACGGATCGATGAGTCTATAAAGGAAATTAGTATCTCTCACCGTACGCGAAATATCGCACGATAAAATTTTTCTTGAGCGTATAAAGGGAACTAGTCCAGGACTGATTACCTTTATACAATAATTCTTGTGGCGACACAATCGTTTGTGGCACTTTGTCGTTTATTTTATTACTTCGGTTAGCTTACGTTAGTTAGTCTTACGATGTATTGTTTTAGGTCTTGTTTGTAATGATAAACCTTTTTTTATAAATAAATTAATAATTTAACTGTAGAGAAGCAGCACTATTTCGTCTTTTATTCATTGATTGTATAAAGGAATCAAGTCTTAGCCTTTTTGACCTTAATCGTTTTCACTAGCAAGTTTGCTATCACCTGTCACTCTACTGGTCTCTACATTTCATCTGTAGAACAAAATTTGATAGATCAGCAAGTTTCTAAACTAAATAGTTTTTCGTTTCTCTCAAAACTAAGTATTGTGGACTTTTATACAAAAAGCGCTTCAATTATGTTATTCAAAACTGAGGTATTTTTTGGTATTCAAACATTTCCAAATCGGGGTACAGCACTTTTACAAAAATCATTTCTATTTACAGTGCTGCATATATTAAAGGGTAGTACCAAAAATACCATCCATTTTAATGAGACCTTGGAGATACCTGCTCGAAATCTAAATAGCGAACCTTGAGATTATTGAAGAAGGCAAATTTGCATGCCAGTAACAACGTATTGCGAATATTTGCACTTGATGGACTGGAGGTGACAGGTAAAGGGCTGTGGGTTATTTATGGACTCGTGTGGCACTTTTACAGGTGTAACAAAAGAAATTTGCATTCTATAGGAGGAAAATGGCAAAACTATTGATAAATGTATCCGTTAATGTTTTTACGCTTATTACAGGTCTTTATATTAGCATTCGCCGTGACTGATCCCCTATTTTTAAGAAATATTTTACTAGAAGGTGAATACTACGATTTATGAGCTCTATTGCTTAAACATTATATAAATAAATTGCTGATATAATATTTTGAACTATTCTTCAACACTTCCTTATTAATCTTTTCTACCTATGCGTCAGAATTATTGAAATGACTCATTTTTGGTGAAATTTTTGATAAAACAAAGAGGTGATAAGTCAGCATTGTAGGGCGGATGTTCTAAAAATTTGCACAAAAAAGCAAATCATAAAGTGAATAACGTGAAATGCGTATTGTTTTTTCTTTGTATCTGACCGATTCTATACGTATCCAAGGAAAACAAACCTCGAAATAAAAAATCATTACGTCTTTTAGACCAACTTTTTTGACTAGGAGGTTTAGATGGTAGTCTGTAGGATAAAAAGGCATTATGTTTTTGTTGATCGCTCATCAAAAACTGCTGTGGTGACGATCTAAAATGGAAACTTTCCTTTCTACCAGCAATTCCTTTATGCTCTGCTACCAATAATAAAATTACTGAGTAGAATAACTGGGTACTGGGATAAATAATTGTCATCTAATAACAACTTCTTAGTGGCTCTTGGATTAAAGTGCATGGAAGTTTAATTAATATCGTTAGGTATGCTGAAGATACAGTCATAATAGAAGGACAACTTGGAAGACTTATAAAGAATAATGAACAAAATAATAAGTAAATTAGCAAGACCAACAATACAAAGGAAATACTAACGGTAGGCGACCAGCAGATTGAGAGAGTAAAAACTATATGTACCTACTTACTTGGGAACGATAATCACAGAAAATTACGATTATAATGCAGAAATACGAGTGAGAATTGAAAAAGCACGTGCCAAATTCGTGAAAATGAAAAAGATTTTTGCAGCAAAGATTCAACATCGGCCCTCAGAAGAAGACCAATTAAATGTTATGTACACAGTGTGCTTTACTATGGAGCTGAATCATGGACATTAAACCAAAATGCAATAAATCGACTTAACGCGTTTGAAATGTGGACATTTAGAAGAGTGTTAAGAATTTCGTGGGTAGATAGAGTCAGGAATATAGAAGTGTTAAGGAGAATAGGCAGAGAGGGGGAAATTGAAAACACAATAAAAGAAAGGAAATTGCAATATCTCGGACATGTGATGAGAGACGAAAGATATAACATATTGAAACTCATAATGGACCGAAAAAGTTGTGACGTAATTTTCAGGCGGGAAATTTAACTATGTTTCCAAGCACAAATTATGGCTGTCCTTATTGTTACTGAACATAAGGGTCAAAATTGAATCCTATAATTGTCTTTACGAGTTTCTAGGTTGACTAACTCCGAGATAACTATTAAAATATATTTATTGTGAAAGTAAATAAGCTTATCTCATGTTTGCATCGATTGAATACAATAAAAAAACTGCTTACATTGAAATCAGAGTAAAATAAGTTGAATACTGGAACGTATGTCGGATCTTTAGTTTGTCGCAAAACAACGTTTGGTCACGTTTGGTTTCAGTTCTGTGTTTCTGTCTCTGACCATTCTATATGTTTGTATATACTTTTTTTATCTGTCTCTGTCTCTGGGTATTATAAAATATAAGGTTAGGTTGTAGAGAAATAAAAATCATAATAAATATGTAATTATTTTTATTTTTTTATTTCTCTGTCTCTATGATTAAGCGTTATTGTGGTTAAGCGTTGATTGATGTATTGGGGGCTGGGGGTATTAATATTTCAATCAACGGGTTAAGTTAAAGGTTGTTGTTATTGTGGATGTTTTGTTATACAGATTTCGCCTTTCTAATTCTTTTTCATTATTCAAACAGTTGTTTGTTGTTTTCACAGCTAATTATCTGGTATTTCCAATTTTATCGTAAGTACATTTTAATAATTCATCGCTAATTTACATGAAATCCTTATTTTCATTTGTCTATGGTTAGTGTAGTTAGCTATCTTTGATTCTCGGTTTTTTGAGTTTATTTATGTGTTAAAAAAACTATGTATTTTCATAGATTTATAATTACGACTTTGTGTAGGATTAGGACTTTGTATTTTCATATTTTGTTTATACAGTCGGTAATAAGTTTTATTAAATAATTAAGTGTATCCAGTTTCCTATTTTATGTAGTAGGATCTTGCTTTCTGTTGGATTATTTAAGCAAGCAAAAAAAGTTATTTCGATTTGATTACTAACCTCGTTTTCTACTTTGGAATACATTTTTATGTTTTACCAAAATAACTATTTTTCACAAAGATAATAAGGATTTCATGTAAATTATAGCGTTGAAAAACTCCAGATAATTAATCCTGAAAACAACTCTGAAGAATGAAATATGAAAAGGACTTCAAATCAAAAGACAAAAACTATACCTATAATAATGCAATAACAAACTTATACGTAGAACAAAAACGTTATAACTAAAAATAAAAATATGCGTTATATTCAAAATCTTCAGTAAAATTTTACTCGTCAGTAAAATTCAAAATTCCCTCTACAAGTACACAAGCACAAGACTGAAATGGAAATATGACAAATGTCACAAATGATATTAAAAACCCACAGAACATAAAAAGGAACGTGTTAAGTCAACAGAAATTATACATTTCTATGATTCCTAGGGATAAACCAAACAACAATCAACGACAAACGACATACGTCTGATACGCTTTTTATTAACTTTTTAAATTAATTTCCAATATTATTTGCATAAAGGGAAAATATAGAATTAATTAAACATAAATATAGAACCAGAAAAAAAATACTACATTAATTAAATACTTCAAAATAAGTCAGAATTTTAAAAAAACAATTTGTGATGGTCTTATGCCATATGGCAATAAGGGTCATAATTAAACTGGAATGAAAACATAGCAGTGGGGATGAAACGTCACACTTTTTCGGTCTATTCAAGGAAAAATAGAAGTTAGGAGAAGCATAGGAAGAAGGCGCGTTTCCTGGTTGAAGAACCTGACAAAATGGTTTGGTTGCAGCTCAAGGCAACTGTTCAGAGCAGCTGCCTCTAAGGTCAAAATAGCCAAGATGATTGCCAATCATTATCATCATCATCCAACCAATTTACGTCCACTGCTGGACATAGGTCTCCCCCAATTGATTCCATACTTCTCGGTTTTGTGCTGATTTTTGCCAGTTTTTATTTTTTGCAATACTCTTCTACAAAATGTAGTCTACAAAATGACAACAGGACTCTAAAAACTGAACTTTAGTTTTTAGAGTCCTGTTGTCATCTTCTGATTTTTAATATCACTAAGTCGGTCTTAACTCCATCTAATCACCTAATTCCCGGTCGGCCTCGACTTCTTCTTCTTACAGGTGTTGTGTAGTTGGCTTTTGATCAATCATATTGTGCGGCAAACAAATATTGCCACTTAGATAACTTAAATACTCAATGAAAATTCGATTGGAAGATAAAGAAAAAGATTACGAAATATTTTTACAAAAAAAATGTGTAAAAAATCAGCTTATTAAGGTCTATATAGGTGTTCTATGTTCTATTTTGTGAAGTATAATCGGGGACTTTAACTGGGACATTGATAAAAACTTGAGCAGTTACTTTGTTGATATTACGAGACTCATTTCAGAGCCATCCTCATCCCTTGTTCATGAATTACAATGAAATTGTATGATAGCATTTTGCTGTTTGAAATTAGGATAGTGTGAAGAATTATCATAAACAAAACATAAAAATATGTTTAAGAGCTAAAGACACAAGTATTTTGAATGCTTATAGTTTAAGGTGTCTTAAAAATATGTCACTATTATAATACATATAATATAATATAATATAATATATCACTGTTATAATGAAGTAGATGTTAAATTGGTTATGATGGAATAATTTAGACAAATTGATTTAATTTAAAGAATAGTGATATAGATAAACAAATTATAGGTCTGGATCCAGCGTATGAAAAAAAAGTTGATTAATAGCAAGCTGAAAATTTGTTAATAGCTTAAGGGTGTCTAGTTGGACAAACTTTGATATATGGGAACACTGGAACAGGGGAAGTTTTAATTGTAGAACAGGTTAAAAATTTGGAACGGTCAGACCACGAAAACGGCACATGTGTTTTGTCCGACAGAACAGACATAAACTCTCCGAGCAGAGATTAAACTCTCATGCAAAAATCAGACTGCTATTTATCACCAAATGGGCGCTTTAATGAGTGGAACATGTAGAATATGTCAAATGACAGGAATTATGACAGGTGATAAATAGCAGTCTGATTTTTGCATGAGAGTTTAATCTCTGTTCGGAGAATTTAAGTCTGTTCTGTCGGACAAAATAAATGTGCCGTCTTCGTGGTCTGACCGTTCCAAATTTTTAACTTGTTCCACAATTAAAACTGCCCCTGTTCCAGTGTTCCCAAATATCAAAGTTTATCCGACTAGACACCCTTAAGCTATTAACAAATTTTCAGCTTGCTATTAATCAACTTTTTTTTCATACGCGGGATCCAGACCTATTAGTTCAATGTTTGTTTACAGTTTCTACATTGTAGCAAGTTTGATAACTAGATTTAATCTAAACGTTGAAGAAAAAAGTATTATTTTTTTGGATAATGTTATACAATTTTAAAAGAAAGGTATTAATTTGTGTCTTTAAATGTATATTGAAATACTGAATAATTAAAGTTGACAAGCTTGTCATAACTATACATGGATGATTATACATATGTACTAATATAGAACTATACATTTTTCTGCTATGGTATCATTGTCTGGAAAAATAACGACGCCACAGAAGATCAAAGAATATAGTTATCATTTTGTAATATGTAAGTAGGTACTAGGTACTCCAAAAATTGACTTTATATACTTAAATATACTGGTATATTTTAATTAATTTTATAAATGTATTACATAAAATACGCCAGTCAATGGAAGCAAGAATAGGATATTACCTCCGAATTCTATCCTACTGCATGGATTTTAATGAAATTTTGGGCCTAGCCTCTACGTATCTCCTTATTCAAAGTCTACCCTATGACGATGTGTTCTTTTATCTTGGGGGTGGTTCCCACCCCTTGTTAGGGGTGGAAAATTTTTGGGTTAAAATTACCACGGAATTCGCTACAGAACCTAATTCTAAGCAAAAACTGAGTTCTATAATTTGTTTTTGAAAACTCAATACTTTTTGAGATATTCGTGGTTGAAAATTGGCCATTTTCATTGAAACATAATACCTTTTCGAATACCTTAAACTTAAAAACTATGCATCTAACTAAAAAAACTATATTAAATATTTTTGTAGGCTATAAAAAAACAAAGAGACACTTGCGTTCATAAATCTTAGTTATAATGCAGAAAGAGATATGGTAGGTGAAAATAGTTTGATTTTTGGTATAATTCAACTTCAATTCTCAAATTGGTGTATTCAACTTAAAATAACAGAGAAACGGTCGATTTTAGGTGTATAATGCTGCTAATACCTTTTGTAGTGCTTAAAAAGACCTTTAAAATCAGCTATATTAAAGGTTTATTACATTAAAACTAAACGAGATATGCTGCACACAAAATTGATAACTATGTATGTTAAGAAAAAATGAGAAGTAATTTTAACCCCCATCCACCAAAATGTAAATGCATCGTTTTCCTTCTACAATACCTTTTATTATAGTGTTATTTCTATGTTCAAAAAGTTGGACGGGATTAAAATAAATGGTTTTTGAAAAAAATAAGATCAAATTATTGAGCGCATTTTAAAATTTTCTTAAAAATCTTCCTTTTTCTCCATGTAACTTGAAAATGATAAGAGATACAGTAATGAAAAATAAAAAAGAAATTTTTATCTGAGAAATCCCTACATTTTTGTTTGGTACCTTTTTTTCATATCTCTTATCGTTTTCGAGTTACATGGAGAAAAAGGAAGATTTTTAAGAAAATTTAAAAATGCGCTCTATAATTTGATCTTATTTTTTTCAAAAACCATTCATTTTAATCCAGTCCAACTTTTTGAACATAGAAATAACACTATAATAAAAATTATTGTAGAAGGAAAACGATGTATTTATTTAAATTCTGATGGATGTGGGGTTAAATATACCTCTCATTTCTTCTTAAAATACATTAGTTATCAACTTTTTTGCAGAATATCTCGCTTAGTTTGAATGTAATCGACATTTAGTATTGCTCAATTTAAAGGTCTTTTCACGTACTACAACAGTTATTAGTATCATTATACACCTAATATCGACAGTGTCTCTGTTATTTCAAGTTGAATACACCGTTTTGAGCATGCAGCAAAAAAAACAAACTCTTCTTACCTACCATATTCCTCTTTGTATTTTAACTAGAGATTTATGAAGGAACGAATCTCCTTGTTTTTTTATAACCTACAGAAATATTTTATATAGTTATTTTGTTAAATGCATAGTTTTAGGTATTCGCAAAAATCCGTCCGAAAAGTTGTCACTTTTCAATGAAAATTTCCAATTTTCAACCACGAATAACTCAAAAAGTATTAAATTTTCAAAAAATAATTATAGAGCAGTCTTTGCTTAAAATTGGGTTCTCTATCCTATCCCGTGGCTATTTTAACCAAAACATTTTTCACCCCCGAGAAGGGGTGGGAACCACCCCCAAGATAAAAGCGCACATCGGCATAAGGTAGACTTTGTTTCTTAAGCTATTCCCTACTTACTGTGAAAATATCAAGTAAATCGATGTAGTAGGATGTAATTCGGAACCAAATACCCTCATTGACTGTCCTGTTTTAAGCATTTTGATAAAAGTTACTAAAGAATTCACTCTTGACCTGTTCTAAAATCACCTGTTTTAGAATCAACTTTAACTCCTTCTTGTGCTTCGTCTTAAAGACTTCCTCACAGGTCAATTCTTTCTGCACCAATGTCCATCGCTAGCTCTACTATCTCATTTTCACGAGAAATATAGAAATTTGGTAAAACCACCTTGCTAACTAAGAACCATTCGTGTTGCTTTTAAATCGCCACATATCGTCCAACCATGGGCATAATAGCCAACAGGTATAGGTGCTTGTGTTAGCATTGTGTAATAAAGCGACTTTTAAACTAGCTTTGATAAATCAATAAACAGTTTTCAGTATTTTTATTTGTATTCAATACCGAACTCGTTTATTAGCCTTGAATGTCTGCGCAGTACACTAAATCACCTACTTATTCAAAAAATGTTGGAAACTGCTGCACTCTCTAATGGTTTCATCTGCCAAAAAGTTCATTTCTTTTAATCTAGAAGCAACCAATTCAGCTTTTTCTTTTGTTAACACAAGATCCTAAGTCTGTCGTTAAGTCTGATCTCCGTAAACAATTTAGGCTCTACATTTTCTGTAGTACATTGGAACCCTTCGTCATCTTGCTCATCTAGCTCTAACTGTTCATTAAAACATTTCAGTTTGTGCACTTCAGTTTAAACATAATTCAAATCATTTGGAGGTTCTGGGATCGATAAATTTATGTTGTTCCCTACTGGTTGGATGGCGGACATTGGGTTACTGCAGCTTATTACCTTCTTGTTTTTCGAGTTATGAACAGTTTTTCCCTTCTGGAAGCCGTCCGTGCATGCACCCCGGGCGCACTGCTGCCTTTTGGCTTATTGTGCTTTCTTCCATTTGTTTTCATGGCACCCAAACCGATATAGTAGTGCAATTCACTAACCTGTACAGGTCCATTAGGTTATTGCCATATGCTTTCGGACTTCGTCTGCAGTCTCCATATATTGCTTGTCTCTTGCAGTCCGGAGCCTCACAGTCGCACAATATGTCTGACTGACTCGGTCTCTCTTTTGCATAGTCTGCAACTGAGATCTCTATTGTATAGTCCTATCATGTGTAGGTGTCGTTTTACTGGTAAAAGTCCAGTTAGGAAACCTGTAGTGATTTTGAGCTGATTCCTGTTCATTTTGAGCAGTTCTTCAGCTCTTTTTGTGCATGTCTGAGATATGCATCTCTTTGCATGCTTTTTCGTGGGAATTTTTTCCCAGTATTCTTTGTGATATCTTCGTATCCAGCTTCTTAATTGGTCTCTGATTGTGCTTTTGGGCACTCCCAGTGTCGGTTCTGGACCGAAGTATCTTGTTGCTGATCCCCGTCTAACAAGTTCGTCAGCTTTTTAATTGCCAGCGATGCCTTGATGTCCAGGATGAGTTTTACTTTGTTGTTCCGCCAGGGTGTCAAGTTCTTCGCATCATTCCCGTACAAGCCTTGAGGTTATTCTTGGGTTCTTTAAACCCCTCAAGGCCGCTTGGCTGTCTAAACAGATATTGATTCTCTTATTAGTATAAGTCCTCAATCTGTTTATCTATGCACAGTGCAGGATTGTGTATAACTCTGCCTGAAATACAGAGGTGTATTCTCTTAGTCAGTAATAGTGGGATGCGACCGTTATAGTACCTTGATGTCCAGGCACCCAAATGAGTTTTACCTCGCTGTTCCGCCAGGGTGTCAAGTTCTTCGCAGCATTCCCGTACAAGCCTTGAGGTTATCCTCGGGTTCTTTAAACCCCTCAAGACCGCTTGGCTGTCTAAACAGATATTGATTATTTTATTAGTATAAGTCCTCAATCTGTTTATCCGTGCACAGTGCAGGATTGCATATACCTCTGTCTGAAATAAAGAGGTGTGTTCTCGTAGTCAGTCCTAGTGGAATGGAAACGTTACAGTCCCTATCCTCACTATGTACTCCTGATCCCGACCCATCTTCTGTCTTAGACCAATCTGTATTATATTAGGTGTGGCCTTTATACTTCAGGTGTCTGCTAGGATCTCCGCATACCCCCTGGAGTGTATTTCCACCTGCAAAGGTATTTCCATTTTATATTTGGGGATTGAATGGTCTGTTATCATCTCCTATATCGGATCCCCGCATATATCCTTGATGCTGCAGTGCCATTTGCCCACCGCAATCTTACTTTGATTTTCCTGCAGTCTATGTAACTTCATCCTTGTCTCGCCCTTCACTATGATATGTAAGAGAAAAAGGTCTAGTAAGGCTTCCATTGCTGCAGTTAGTAATGGATAGTAATATCAATACTGCAAAAGTAGCAACCATTAGTGTGATTTGTAGGATCTCTCGATACAAGAGAAACAGCAAACTTAAAGGTTCTCATTTTTTGATAAAAACGTTAGAAATAAATATTTTAAGTTGTAGACCCAAGACTATGTGTAGTATCGCACTAAAAAATTTTTTGAAAGCATCCCTAAATTTTATTTGATGTTTATTCTTTATTAGAGAACTATTTTCATGTTTCCTTTATATGTGTCAGTAGGGATACGCTACCCCGCGATTTCGTCATATTTTTGATGACAAATAGCAGAAGTCATGGTCATAATTGAAATGAAATATGGATACCTCGCACAAGTGAATCAAATATATTCCCGTTGAAGATTTATGACCCTCGAAATAAGTCATTAACCCTCCAGGTTACCCACATTAGACACGCAACTACTGTCAAATTAATTTCGTGAAACCCTCCACATTCACTTCATGTAAAACTGCATTACAGTTTTACTAAACAGAAGTGAAACGATAAAAAATTGTCGGAACGCGAACATGTGATGTGAAAGTTAGAAGGCACCGGTCTCCCGCAGGCAGAATTACTTTTTTTAATAATATAGATTAGAAAAGAATGTAAGAACTACATAATTTATATAAATACATTTCTTTTTGTAAATAAAGAATGGTCTTATATTTCATGAATTTGATTTACCTCAAATTAAAATGTTGATAAAAATTTTTTCTACGAGCGTGCAAAAATGTCTACTTTCGCGCACGCATTTTAGTTTAGAAAGTTTCACTTTTCCGCACGCGTGTTACTTTTCCGCACGCGTGTTACTTTTCCGCACGCGGTTTTTACTTTTCCGCACGCGTGTTAATTTAGATATGTTAATATGGCCTTAAAGTAAATATAATACATGCAATAAACTAATATTTAGATGTAAAATTTAATAAAAAATTTTGGTCTTGGTAAAAGGTATATTATTTTAAAAAGGCCTATAGGGCTACAAACATCGAACAGAACGTTTTCGCTCTAAAAAGAGCATCATCAGTGTTGCAAGAACATGGTGAGCCAACCAAAAAATACGAAGGTCAAAGCCTTTCAAAAATGGACTAAAAGTCACATCAAAATGCTAACATAGCAAATTCCAAAGGATGGATATAATCCCTAAGGATATGGCCCTAGGATAACATATGACTCCCACACGTTGTAAGTGGGTCAAAGGTAACAAATTAGGTCATTATGTTACAAGAGCTGACAGGCAACTAAGTTGCCTGTCAGCTATTAGTTGCCTGTCAGCTCTTGTAACATAATGACCTAATTTGTTACCTTTGACCCACTTACAACGTGTGGGAGTCATATGTTATCCTAGGGCCATATCCTTAGGGATTATATCCATCCTTTGGAATTTGCTATGTTAGCATTTTGATGTGACTTTTAGTCCATTTTTGAAAGGCTTTGACCTTCGTATTTTTTGGTTGGCTCACCATGTTCTTGCAACACTGATGATGCTCTTTTTAGAGCGAAAACGTTCTGTTCGATGTTTGTAGCCCTATAGGGCTTTTTAAAATAATATACCTTTTACCAAGACCAAAATTTTTATTAAATTTTACTTGTAATTAATGGTATACAGCCAGCTACAGGAAATTCTTCCTAGTGGATTTTTAATATTTAGATATTATTTACTAATTTATTTCAAATATATCTTATTGTGTTCCTGTTTGAATGAAATTAACGCGACAATTCGATGAAATAAAATTATTTTGACATAATATTCGAAAGTCAAATCGGTAGACAATAACAGTCGTTTTGAATCATCGTCATGGAAACCAAGATCGTCGTCATGCTAACTAATTATATTGAAAGTTTGGTTTTGACAACCTTGTCAAAGAATTAATTTGTGTATGTATTTTCATATTAATTAAATTAATTGATTAAGATTTGGTAATTTTTTTAAGACTCTTAGAAAAAATATTGTTCCTAACTCTTGAAGAAAGTCTCTTTTCCGCACTCGACTGCTTGCCGAACTCCCGCTTCGCGTTGTTCGGCAAACTGCAGTCACGTGCGGAAAAGAATGACTTTCTGCACTTGTTAGGAAAATAACTATATTGACTCCAACTTGATTGTTTGACTGTTTTTTTTTCATTAGAATACAATTTTATTAGAAATAATTATTTAAATATTTTGTTTTGCTCGAAGAAACTTTCAGGGTCAACTCCGAATTGCAAAAAAATTTGAATTTAGGTTCTACTTACTTCTTCTTCTTCAGGTGCCGTGTCCGTATTCAGACGTTGGTCGTTATCATGTTTACAAGTTCCTGAAACCCCTCTCTATCGGCTGCTGCTCGAAATAATTCTTTTACCGTGGAACCACACCATTGTCTAATATTACCCAACCATGAGAGTTTCTTTCGACCAATACATCTCTTTCCTTCCACTTTTCCTTGTATTATAAGGCGAAGTAAATGGTATTTCTTCTTCTTCTTAAGGTGCCTATCCGTTCCGAATGTTGGCAATCAGCATGGCTATCCTAACTTTGCTTGCTACTATTCTGAACATACCGGTACTTCTTCTCCGTGGTCCTCTCTTTCCAAATACCTTGCCCTGAAGAATGAGTTGCAACAAGCCATATCTCTGTTCATTCCTCATAACATGGCCAAGATATTCCAGTTTACGCTCTTTGATTGTGTTAATAATCTCGCATTCCTTGCCTACTCTACGTAGAACCTCAACATTAGTCACACGATCCACCCACGAAATTCTCAAAATGCGCCTGTAACACCACATCTCGAATGCCTCGAGTTTTCTCAAAGAAGCCTCGGAAAGTGTCCAGGCCTCTACTCCCTACAACAAAGTAGAAAATACATAGCATCTGATGATAGAGATTTTGGTAGCAAGAGGTAAATCGTGGCTTCTGAAAAGAGACTTCATCATTATAAACGGTGATCTCGCTTTTCCTATGCGTTGTTTTATTTCACTTGAGTGGTCCCACTGGCTGTTTATGTTGGTACTAAGGTATGTGTAGCTGTCGACCCTGTCAATTAGTTGTTGGTTAACCAAAAGCTGTGTATTTAATATTTCGCGCTTACTGACCACCATATACTTTGTTTTTTTCGTATTGAGATCAAGTCCGTATTCTCTACTTATATCTGATATGCGCGACATTATTCTTTGCAAACCATCTAGACTGTCTGCAAAAACTACAGCGTCGTCGGCATATCTAATGTTGTTCAGACGCACTCCATTGACTAATACGCCTTCTTGTAGTTCTCCCAGCGCTTGCTCGAAGATACATTCAGAGTAATATTAAACACCACCGGGGACAGGATGCATCCATGCCTCACTCCTCTATCTATGGAGACTGCCTCTGTCAATTGGTCATCCACTTTAATATTGGCAGATGGTATTTAGGTCCTCTAATTATATGGCCGAAGTATTCTGTTTTTCTCCTCTTTATGATGTTTATGAGCAGACTTTCTGAATTCATCATTTGGAGATCATTTTCACTGAAAGTGTGCGAAACCCACGATATCCTTAAGATTCATCCATAGCACCACAATTCGAATGGTTATAATTTATTTAGCAGTGTGGTTTTTAACGCCCATGTCTGACAATCACACAATAATATAGAACACACGTAACATTTTAGGACTTTCGTGCGAATGTTCATCGACAGGCTTCGGTTACATAAAACTGGTTTTCAGGTCATAAAAGCCTTACGTGATATTTCAATCCTGGTTATTATCTCTTCATCACAATCGCAATTTACATTTAACCAACTGCTAACGGCCAAAGTGGTTTACCCTTTCTATCTCCTCTCCATCAAGAGAAAGCACGCCTTGATCTACATTTATCTTTGCAACTGCCATCCACTTTGTCTTTGAAATATTAATTTTTAGGAGTCTCCGATAACTAGCTTCACTGACTAGATTTACTAATGTCTGGAGATCTTCCTAAATTTTCTGCACGAATGGCTGTGTCTTCAGCGTATCTGATATTGTTGATTACTTCACCGTCCAGTCTTACTCCCTCTTGTCTGTCGTCCAAAGTATCCCTAAAGATTTCTTCAGAGTACAGATTAAAGAGACTGGGTGACAAAACACAACCCTGTCGCACTCCACGTTTGATGGGTAGTTTTTCAGTACGTCTATCTCCAATTTGGATAGATGCTACTTGATTGTAATATAAGTATTTTAGCAGTCTTATATCGTAATCCTGCTGCCTGTAGGCAATTGAAAAGTATATCGTGTTGTACTCGGTCGAATGCCTTCTCGAAGTCGATGAAATAAACGTTCTTTCGGAATTCACAGCTTTTTTGTAAAAGAACGCGCATACAAAATAGTGCTTCTCTAGTTCCTAGACCATCTCTAAATCCAAATTGCTTATTACCCATTCTATTTTCATACAGCAGGAATACTCCACTTCTACTTACGCTCCACTTCAAAGTTCAACTTGTGTCATTAGCTGCTTTTACTTGGGAAGTGACAGTCGCCCCTTTTCGGGTGTTAAAAACCGCGCGGTTAAAATAAGTCCGGAAATGGACAAATTGACTAATTGTCTAATAATACTAAGAGGAAAAAAGTTTAAAAAAACATTGTATTTAACGGATGGTACCACAATCATAGTTTAATTGGAACGTACACAAAAGTTTGGGGGGTTTAAGGGAACAAAACCCCAGAAAATTTTTATGGGCTGTACAAATTTCACTGTTATAGTCGGTTCGCTAAACTCAGACACAACTGGCTAGTGATTTTAGTAAGTAATTTTGCCAATTTTACCAAATTGGCAAAAAAAATAATTACTAAATAGTTAATAATTACTAAATACTTAGTAATTTTGCCAATTTTGCCAAAATTGGCCAAAAACAAAAAGAATTACCTACTAAAATCACTAGCCAGTTGTGTCTGAGTTTAGCGAACCGACTATATTTTGTTTTAAACATTTTCCTGCAATAAGAATACCACACGTCCATTTTCAGTAAAAATCTGTAATAGTTTTCAATGCATTAAAAAATCGATTTTCATTTTGTAACTTCAAAGGGCTGTAACTTTTTTTAGGTGCAGATTTGTACTAAGGTAAGTTAAGTTCAATCGAACTATTTTTGGCCCCAGAATATGCGATTTAATTTATGACCTGAATTTTTGTTACACCCTGTACAATGGCAATTTTCCTGCAATAAGAATACAACACGTCCATTTTCAGTAAAAATCTGTAATAGTTTTCAATGCATTAAAAAATCGATTTTCATTTTGTAACTTCAAAGGGCTGTAACTTTTTTTAGGTGCAGATTTGTACTAAGGTAAGTTAAGTTCAATCGAACTATTTTTGGCCCCAGAATATGCGATTTAATTTATGACCTGAATTTTTGTTACACCCTGTACAATGGTATATTAATTTTTCTTTCTATGAAAATAGTTCTCACGAATGCGCGAAAAAACGAGAATGTTAAGGAAACAAAAAACAATTGGTTGCACAAAAAATCATAAAGAAATCTCTTAATATTTTGTTATGTTGCTATTTCCAATAGTCATTTTCAGGACTAAGAAAGTGTTTTTAAAACCATTCTGATATTTCTCTTGAAGGGTCGGGATTGTTTCCTGATTCAAATTCGAACTCTGGTATTCGAAATATAATCATACAGTGGTAGAGGATTGTTATTAATTGAAAACCACCCTTCGCACTTAACATATGACCTTGGTTCCCTGGAGTCTCTTTTTCAATTGAAATTTAAAGTTTGGTGGGTAGAAAATACAGCAGTGTTCTTTTTTGAGGGTAGCACGAGCTAATGCAATGTTTGTATAGTGTTCGAATCGAATAAGAAATGCTCTGATAATTTTTCTATCCATTTATATCTGTCTGTCTATTTCCTTTCTGATGTCGTCCTCCCTAACCCCCGAGCACGGGCGTCTGCGACGGGGGAGACATATGTTATCGGGAGTTGATTAGATAGTAAATGATCATCAAGGGTGAAATGAGATACTTAATGCGATATTTAATACATAATATCATAATTATATTTTTTTGATTTGAAAATTGAAATTTGAACAATGTTTAAAATCTTTTGGACATATCAGAATTTCACTATTTGTGTCGGTTTGTAATTCATCCAGTTTGAGATATATACGCTTAATTCATTATTGTTAATACTGTGTTTTTATTCCTGTTCTGAAATTATTACCTTGTGGTAGCTCACCTGTCATTAAATGTATTCAGTCCTATTATAATATTTTTGGTTTTTTAGTACAGCTCCCTATTTAGTGTTGTTATTAGAAAACGAAGAATTTTGGCGTAGCTCTGTAATATCGACAAAAAATCGTCAGATTGTACCACGTTTTTCTTTCTTTATTGGCGCACCCCTTTCAAAGAAAAGTTTGAACAAAACGGAGATCCACTATACAATGGAATTATACTGGATCAAACGGATGCCAGAGAAACAACACCCCCTTCAGTAGCTGAAATGCAAGAAGCAGTTACCAGACTGAAAAACAACAAGTCACCTGGATTAGACAACATTAGCACAGAATTAATAAAAGAAGGAAGATACTCCCTATTGAATGCGATACACGAACTAATAGTGAACATATGGAATAGTAAACAACTGCCACAAGACTGGAATACCAGAGTAATTATTCCATTACATAAAAAGGGAGATAAGCTTGAATGTAAAAACTACCAGGCAATAACGCTACTGACTGTGGCATATAAAATACTGTCAAATATTTTGTATGAGCGATTGAGACCATATGCAGAACAAATAGTTTGGGGATATCAATGTGGTTTCTGCAGGCAGAAGTCCACAATAGATCAGATCTTCGTCTTGGGGTAAATCTTAGAAAAGACTACTGAATTTAATATAGACACACATCATGTATTCATTGATTTTGAGAGTGCCTATGATAGTATCCATCGAGAAGTTCTGATCCACTACCTGAAAGAGTTTAATATTCCAACTCAACTCATTGAAATAGTAAAAGAAACATTTAAAGTACAAAGCAAAATTCGAATTCAAAAAGCACTAACAGATACAATCCATGTTAGAACGGGCCTACAACAGGGAGATGCCCTATCCTGTATTCTACTCAACATCACATTAGAGAAAATAATTAGAGAGTCAAAAGTCAACACCAGAGGAAAAAAAATAACAAAAGTGTACAAATATTGGCATTTGCAGATGATGTTGATATCATAGCTAGAAGCAAGAGAGAAATGATAGAAGCATTTAACGCGATAGAAAGAGCGGCACAAAACAGTGTTCTGAATATTAATGAAATAAAAACCAAATACATGAAGGCCAGCGAATCGACAGGCCAAAGAAACCTACAGCATCTAACAATAGGAGACTATCACATCGAAAGCGTAAAATTTTTTACATATATCTACGTTCACTAGTTACCGCAGATAACAATATCAGCGAAGAAGTTAAGAGAAGAATACATATTGCTAATAAAACCTATAATGGGCTAATTAAACATCTAAGATCTAACATCACGAGAAAAACCAAATGCAAAGTATACAAAACCCTAATAAAACCGATCCTTATATATGGATCAGAGACATGGACACTGTCGAAAAGCGATGAGAACTTATTAGGTACTTTTGAACGCAAAATCCTTAGACACATATATAAAGGGGTAAAAAAATGACGTATGGCACAGAAGATATAATTTTGAACTATACGCAGCATACAACGAACCCGACGTCATAGCATCCATAAAGATCGGACGTCTGCGCTGGATGGGCCATGTTGAACGGATGTTGGAGACCGAAACACCAAAACATATAATGAGGCAAACACCAGTAGGGAGAAGGTCAAAGGGAAGACCCAAACTTAGATACATGGAACAAGTGGAACAAGATCTGAAAACACTTGGGATTACCCACTGGAAGAACAAAGCAAGGCACAGAACAGAATGGCGGAAAATCCTAGAGCAAGCCAGGACCCAAAAAGGGTTGTCGAGCTACTGATGATGATGATTGGCGCTCCCCACGGTTCTTAGACATTACTAAAATTATGCCTAAGAACCGTGGGCGACCCCAACTCCCAACGTTCGGTACGAACAGAAACGAATATAATAAAGTATAAAAGCAAACCAAAAATTCCTCTTTCACATCGATTTTTGCTCGATCTTTTATATGTTTACCATCTTGCTTATGCCAGGATATCGAAAGAGCAAAGAAGTACGTGTACGTATAAACTTAGCAACACTGATAATAGAAAATAACGACTATACTGTTAAGGGGATGGGTACGATTTTTCGGCTTCAATGCTATTTAAACGGGATTCATTTTTTTCGAATCTTTAGAAAACTAATAAGTATTTTTGAAAAATTTAAACGCAGAATGAAAGATGACGTTATTACCGAGGGCAGAAAGTACCTGAAATCTTCTATAATGTTTATTTTAATAAGTTAGTTACAGGGATGAAAAACTAAGAGAAAATTTAGTGTGATTTAATTTCAAATATCTCATTCAAAAGAAACTTTTTATTCATTCTATAAGGGACTTTCGGCCCTCGGTAATAAAGTAATCACTTATTCTGCGCTTAAATTTTTCAAAAATACTTATTAGTTTTCTCAGGATTCGAAAAAAATGATTACATTTAAAATACATTGAAAATTTTGACAGGCGTCAAAATTTTGTTCCTTTCCCCTTAATACAAAAGTTACAATTAAAAAAGCACGCCACAACTTTACAAATATTGTTCTGAAGCGATTTCTTTGTGGCATTATGTAATTTATTAGGTATTCTAAATGGGAAATAAGCCACAATTTAACTTAAAAAATAAAAATAAAACAAAAAAATAAAACGTCAATAAAATAATTTTTTAAGTTAAATTGTGGCTTATTTCCCATTTAGAGTAATAAACAACTTTACAAAAATGAACAGGTTTCTTTTTAGCAAACATTTGGCACTACTCTAAAATATTATTAACTAAATGTTACGTTTATAGTGTACCTATTATACTAAGGAATCAAACTATGAACGGACGCTTATTGGAGAAGAGGTAGGAAGACTTAATTCCTTTGATATATGTAGACATATAGGAGGATTCTAGACATCTATAGAGGATATGTAGACATATCGGAGAAGTAAAGATAAATGCAGTATTTTATGGCTCATAATCCAAGTATAAATAAATGACAAAAAAAGTCTCTGACGAAGACTTCTTGGCTAAAAAATCGAAGGTACTGGAACGGCTACAGCTACAGCTCAAAACAACCCTTTAGAGTAGTATCTTCGAAAGTTTAAGAGTGACATGATTGTTAACCTTCGTAACGAAGATGGTAATTAAAAGAATAAATGTGCTGCACTTCTTTTTCTTCTTTTGGCATCATGGATAAGTCTTTGCCTATCTGACTAAGATATTCCATTCAGACTTCACTTGTGCCCTTCTCGTCCATTGTCTTACATTAATAGTTTTAGGTCATCTTCCACGTCATCCTTTTATGTCGTTCTGGATCTTCTTTTTTTTTCTTCCTATTGGCTTCTATTGTTATGTGATGTGGTGCACTCGATAAGGACAATTTCCTACTCGTTCTAGTCAATCCCTTCTTTCCATGTGTAGCTAAAGTAGGTCATCAATGCACTGTGGCATTTTTCTGAAATTTTTCTTAATAGTGTTCCTAGTGTCGATATTCACTTATGAATAAGGGTTGATATTTTCCCATTATATGCAATAGCAGACAAAAAGCACTGGATAAAAACTTTTTTAAATCAATGAGTTATTTTCCTTTGAATCGATTAGAGTACATTTCTCTAAAATTCAATTGTCTGATATTTTTGTAGTATGTACCAGTTATCTAATGTGGCCCAGGGAGCGAAAGTAGGATTAGCTTTTGCTGCCTAAGTCGACACAATTCTATAATCCACCAAACACGTTATAAGTTTTTAAAAGACCCTGTTTGAAATCAAAGTAAGGGAAATTGGCCTTAAGGTCAACGAAGATAAAACCCAGTACAAGGTAGTTACCAAAAATCCAAAACAAAAAATTAGACAGAACATTTTGAGAAATGAATACAATTTCGAAGTTGTCAAAGAATTCAAATTCTTGGAACAATGATACCAGTCGAAAATAGTTATGAAACAGATGTAGCAGCTATAATCATGTAACGAAATAGAGCGTATCTACCTATTACTCCCTAGCGACACTACTTAAATAAAAATAGCTCTCAGAGACAGCTAAAATCAAAGTATCTAAAACTATAATACTCCCCATAACAACGTATGGAATTGGTACTGGGAAACTGAACCAGTGTGAAACAACAATATTATTAGTGTTAGAATGGACGATCCTCGGGGCGATCTTTGGGCCTTGTAAGAGACGGGATAACAGGAGAATGGCGAAGAATGGAATGAAAATCTAGTACGATACATCAGGACAAATCGTATAAGATGAGCAGGACACGTGTACTGAGACACATGTACTGAGATCGAATGATGAAAGACTACTAAATACAACCATCGGAAAAGGCCCAATGGCAGGAGGTCAATTGGTCGCTCAAGAAAAATATGGATGTAGTAACGAGTGATCTACGTAAGATGGGGTTGCAACACAAAAATGGGAGATTATTGTACAAGACTGGGGGAAAATAGTATACGCAGCCAAGACTCACTTAAAGTAGTAGAGAAGAAGTTACCGATTTAGAATAAATTAACCATTATTTAAGTTTTTAATAAATGAAAAACAAGATACATCTAAAAGCTTTCAAAATAAAGACAAATATTATTTGTGCTTCCAAAATACTTATAGTTGAAAGAATAAATAAATTTATTTTTGATAGATGTGGTATTTTTTTCGATGACATTTTGATCAAAAACAATTTCATCTTCCCCTTTCAGCCAACTTTCCGCGCGCCTTTGATCTCTCACCGAGGAGCAACTGAGGAACGATGATCGCGTCGACGTTTGGAGGGTGAATTGTTAAAAGCTTGATAATTTTTAGTATTTGAATGTCGTTAATCAAACATCCTTTGGCAATTCTCTGTTGTTGTTGGTCGTGATTATGCGAGCACGAATTCGAATATGAATTAATGAATAAAATGTTAAAACGCTAAAAGCGCCGAGCGGTCGATATTTTCCCGTCCATCGTCGTTTATGCACCGTTTAAAGGTAATTTGCAATAGAGGTGGGGAGTCCATCAAAGAGTGAATCATAAGGAACGGTCTTTAAAATAAATCAGCAAATTAAGTAAATTTGTTTAAATATAATAATTGTAAGTTTAATTAGTTTTTCTATAAAAGCAAAATTTTTAGATAGTTCTTTATTTCTTCCTATATAATATGTATAAAAATCAAATCAAATCGTGGGTTAAACGCATTTAAAACATGTGGGTATTTTAAATAAAATATCTAAAAGCAATAATGACATAACAAACATTATAAAAAAGAGAAAACATGAATACTGATGGCGTTTAACAAGAAGTAGAAGATAATAGATACTGTTTTCAAATATCGAAAAATTGTCATGGCTACCCACACCTAAATCTGGGCGCAGTATCTACTCAAAGAAGGATGCAATTGCAATTAAAACCACTGAATCATCAATCTCGTTCTAAAGGTATATCTCGAAATACAAAGATATACAAATATAATAAAAAAAGAATATATCTACGGATTGTATGTAGTCAATCTATAGACTCTATTTTCGAATTGAATCTAGTCAATCGGTAAAGAAGAGATTTAAGCGCCTGTTAGAAAATGAACCTAAAGATACTTTACCAAACGTATTCAAGAAACTGGGAAAGAAAAATTAATCTCTACACAAAAATGAGAGTTTGCACTGGTTGGCTCACCTAATACATTTATTTAAAAATGGATTTAACAATACATTAACAATACATGTGAGGAAATAATTGGCCAAGAGCAGTTTGGGTTCAGTAGAAGCCTTGGTATTAGACCAGAACTTTTTCCTATGCAATCATTCCTTCAACAGCGATTTATGTAAAGAAAGAAAATCATTCAGAGCCATTTGTTAACGTCCAGCATACCAAATTAATTACAGCCTTGCAGAGCATCCCTCTAGATCAGGGGTGGGCAAAGTGCGGCCCGCGGGCCGCATGCGGCCCTTCAGACATTTTTTTGCGGCCCGTGGAAATTTTTTTTGAATTCTTGCTAATAATAATTAAATATAGATAAAACAGCTAATAATTAATACTTCTGCAGCGGGTCATTTTTCCGAAGGAGTTTTGTCGGCTCACTCAATGAAATCCATGAAATTTCAACAAATGAAAACGATATGTTTGAAGTAGACAGGAACTGTTTAGAAAATTTTAAATTAACCCGTAACCACTTAGTAAGTGTAACAACAACTAACGGAGCACTTAATTTAAGAGGAGCTAATACAGTGGAACCCCGATAAGACGGCCTCCGATAACCCGGAAGTCCGGCTAACCCGGACCGATATTCATCAGACAAAACAAACATTTTTTCACTTTGACTAAGATTTTTACCATAACATAAACTGTACGTGTACGTGTACGAACGTGTTTTACGTAATTTAGATTTACTGTGCCTATGTATTTCATGTTTTTGCAATAATAATGTGTATTTGTTTATTATTTATATGTAGTTTATTAATTTTTATCATATTTTCCTGCTAACCCGCATTTTCGATAACCCGGATCGGTCGCGGTCCCGATTAATCCGACTTATCGAAGTTCCACTCTATTGTAATGTTGAGAAAACTTAAAGATTACATTCATAAACAATTTCCAGAACTTTATTTATTATTTTTTCACTGCATAATCCATCAGCAGGTATTGTGCAAAAATGTTTGAAAGTAGACAACGTTATTTCAATTAAAACAAATATTGTTAATTTTATTTGTTCAAAAGGAATAAATCATCGTGCATTCACAGCATTTTTGGAAAAGTTAGAAATAGATCAAAGTGATGTCTTATACCACAATCATATTCAGTAGTTGAGTTTAGATAAATTTCTTAAAAGATGCTGTGAATTAGGGGAGGAAATTGCTTTATTTATAGAAATGAAAAACTGCAACACATTTGCTAAATTTACAAGTTTTGAACGCAAAATGAAACTTTTAAAATGAAACACAAACTATTCATTGTTCATATAAAAAAGAAAATATTAGTTCAATTATTTTCCCCATTAAAATTATTAAAAACAATATACCAGAAAATAAGTTTAAAATTTATGAAGAAAAATTTTGTAGCTTGCTGACGGAATTTGAAAATAAATAAAATAAATTTCGACCACGAGTCAGAATTTGAAAATGGTTTCAAAGATTTTGAAGATATATCATTTTCCTTATCTCTTCTAAGAAATCATTTTTCAGTTCAAAGTGATTCCGTACCAGTATACATTCAACTAGAAATTATAGATTAATTTGCATATTTTTTCAATATTTTTACATTTTACCAATCTTTGCAAATTTCCAAAAGAACATAGCTAAATTTCTAAACATAGACCAGTTTCAAAGATTTTAAAGATATATCATTTTCCGTATCACTTCTAAAAATCATTTTTCAGTTCCAAGTGATTCCGTACCAGTATACATTCAACTAGAAATTATAGATTAATTTGCATATTTTTTCAATATTTTTACATTTTACCAATCTTTGCAAATGTCCAAGAGTACATAGCTAAATTTATAGTTCGACTTATCGATACAATCCATTGAGGACCGGAATTGATGATGCTTTGACTAGATTTCCACCCGAAATAGAAAGAATCATGAACAAGGACATAAAACTAAACTAAAACTTTATAAAAGCCATTAAGACGTGTTTTTCATCTATTAATAAATACCAATATACCTTAAATAAGTTTGGAAATAATAGATAATGTGTTTCATAAATATTTTTTTTTATTATTTAATTCTTTCAAAGAAAACAAAAACAATAAAGGGAATCCAAGATTTTTTCAAATTTATTACTTTGTCTATTTTTATTTAAATGACGATTCAAATACATCTTCCGGTATTCATCACTTTGCGATTTGACAGACAAAAAAGGAATTGAAAATAAAAGTTGTCAAAACTCTAAACGCGTTTTTCTTAAAATTGCTTTTTCAAAGGCGTTGGATATTTTAACTCGAAAGCTACTTGACAGATCCACCTGAAATTTTTCATATATTTTCTTAAGACAGTTCGTGAGATAACGCTGTCGAGATAATTTTTTTGTTTTACAATATGTTGATTTTCATCCTGTTTACAAAATATGTTGTTATTTGGACTTTAAAGTACACCAAAAACTCAAAAATCGTTAAAACCAAAAACTATACAGCATTATCTCAAGAAAGTCATAAGTCATAAGCTAATAAAATATTCTTGAATTTTTGATTTAATAATGACAAGTTTTAATGTCTACTGCGAAATCCATTTTTTTGAGGTGTCTGTAGAAATATGCCACCGTTGACATATTTTTCAATATTTGGTCTTGAAATATTTTTAGTATTCTTCAAATTGTACTGAATATGTTTATTAATTTAGAAATAAAATAATTCTACCATAGTTTCAAACAAAATTCACAAAAACATACTTGAAAAGTTGGTTTCAAACCATACCCCCCCCCCCCCCTAAACAAAATTGAAGTCGAACATGTTGAGGTAAAAAATATTGCGGCCCTCGGTAATAGACCAAAAATATTTTGTGGCCCTTACTAGAAAAAGTTTGCCCACCCCTGCTCTAGATGACAAAGAAACTTATTGCCAAACTTTACTGGAAACAAACAGCAATTATTAATGTTTGTACAACAGAGAATCGAGCTAATTGAGTATTGACGGAGGCGTATGACAGACGTATATACTCTATCCCACCTATTTTGACGTGTAGTCCGAGAATAGATATATTTAGAGAATAATCAAAGAAGGAGGTATAGTTAACAATATACGATACGCCGACGATACTGCGAGTCTAGCTGAAAACATCGACGACCTGCAAGAACTAATTAATAGAGATGACATGAAATCCAGAAATGAGGAATTGTTGATAAACATCTACAAAACTAAATATATGGTGAGCAGTAAAGAGGATAGCAGCCCAGCCCAACTAGAATTAAAGCAACAAACGCGAGAAGGACTGTAACTATTCAAATACTCATTGCATTTGGAAATCCGCGAAAAGTATACATGCTATGTATGGCCTGTACACACTATGGATGTGAAACTTGGACTCTGAACTTCAATACCATGAATAAAATCGAGTATTTGAAATGTCAAAATACTCAAGAAACCGCGGATTACCAGACCCAGAAACGAAGAAGGTCTTCAAAGAATAGGACATCAACGAACTTATTAAAAAATATCATTAAGAGGAAACAGTAGCGATCAACAGGTAGCGAAAACGCGTTCCAAGATTGCGGCTGTAATTTTGAATATTTTTTCGAGGTATTTGGTACACGTAGACTTAATGTAATAAAGAATGGCGGTACAGAGCCCAATTTGAAAAATATATTAATATGTGGAAATTACTCTGTAATTAAATACAATATTAAAAAAACGAGCCTGTACCGCCATTAAGAAGAACAAAAAAAAATACAATTTCTTCAAATAAACTTTTTTATCCGATGCCTAGATTTTGTGTCATTTTGGAACTACTAAAATTTTTTATTTCATTAGTAGTTCCAAAATGACACAAAATCTAGGCATCAGATAAAAAAGTTTATTTGAAGAAAGTGTATTTTTTTGTTCTTCTTAATGGCGGAACAGGCTCCTTTTTGCAATATTCTATTTAGTTATAGAGTAATTTCCACATACTATCATATTTCTCAAATTGGGCTCTGTGCCGCCATTCTTTATTATATTACGAATATGTGTGCCAAATATCTCGACCAAATATTCAAAATTACAGCCGCAATCTTGGACCGCGTTTGTTGCTACCTGTTGATCGCTATTGTTGTCTCTTAAGATACTAATAGAACTAAACTAAAAACTAAGAATAAACTAGAATATCTTGGACATATAATCAGAGGGCCAAGATATGAGTTCTTTTGTCTAACTCTACATGGAAAAATTAAAGGAAAAAAGTAGATAAGGCGGAACAAACTCCCCTGATTTTTTTGCGAAGAAATTTGCGAAAGTGGGCAGGTTTAATACAAAACCAGTTGCTACGGGACGCCCAAGTCCGAGATCAATACACAAATATTGTATACAAGGTATGCAATTCCTTCACTCATAGGAAGACAGCACCATAAGAAGAAGATTTATATAAATCGTTAAAAAATGTGTATATTTTTGCAATAAATATACATAAAAATCAATACTAGTAAATAAACACACGTAAAAACCAAAAAAATCAAACATTTTAAGTACCTACTGCTAAAAATATGCTATGTTGTTTAAGACTACGCACGTAAAAGCGAGATATTTTGTAGCGGATTATAGAAAATACATGTTACGAACGACAATAGATAACATGGTGATCTAATTAAGTTAACAAATTTAATTAATAGCCAACAATGATGACATTGAGATCATGTCAGGAATTATCTAATTAGTCTAATGGACAAAAGCAAAAATACTTTTTCGTGACAATACACTTCAAAATTTTACGTTTAACATTCACAACAAATCAGATCAGTATATTTATATATGAATTTCGAAAGCAACTGTATCTTATTTTATAACAAAAATGTTTTTCTGGGTAAAAATAATTAGATCTCTTGCCATATATCAGGAAACGCATTTTAGCATTAGTGTTAAAATAAACCGTTGTTGATAGTGTTGGTTAGCATCAAAAAGTTAAACTTTTGGTAAAAAAATTACGAAATAAACACAAAAAGCGTTGAATTGTTTGTCTTCTTCTTCTTCTTCTTCTTTCTTGTATGTAGGCTTTAAAGCCTGTTTCTTTTTCAATATTAGCCTCCTAAATTGTTCAATACTTCTCCGTCCATTTGGTGTCTTATCTCGTGCTATTCGTACTATCCTATCTTCTGCCATTCTACTAATATGTTCGTTCCACTCTTGTTTCCGTTTTGTCACCCATCCATTAATGTCTTCTACATTGCATGATCTTCTTACGTTTTCGCTTCTCTCCGTATCCAACAGACTTTTCCCTGATATTTGTCGAAGTATTTTCATCTCTGTTGTTTCTAGTAGTCGCCTCGTTTTAGATGTCTCTGCCGTGTATGTCAATATAGGTCTAATTGCTGCTTTATAGATTCTTGCTTTTGTGTCTTGTCTTAGGTGTTTGTTCTTCCAGATTGTGTCATTAAGAGATCCTGCCACTTTATTTGCTTTTAAGCTTTGTTGTCGTACTTCCTCTTCAACATCTCCGTAACTGGTTATATCTACTTCCAGATATCTAAACCTTGCTTCCTGCTTTATTATTTTCCCATCAATTTCGATTTTACATCGTAGTGGGTATTTAGATGTTGTCATACATTTGGTTTGTTCTGCTGATATTATCATATTGTATTTCTTAGCTGTCGTATTGAAGATATGTGTTAATCTTTGGAGATCGTCTTCTGTCTCGGCGATTAATGCGGCGTCGTCCGCATAATATAATATTTGGATTTCTTTGTTCCCCATTCTGTAACCATGACCTTTACGTAGTGGGCTTAACGAGTCACCTTGTCTGACTCCGCTTTGTACTGGTATAAACTATGTTAGTTTTCCATTTATCTTTGCCTGTATTCGATTATGGAAGTAGATGCTTTCGATGGTTTGTATAATATCGATTGGTATGTTTCTTCTATACAGTAAATGTAAGACGTCTTCGACTTTTATGCGATCGAAAGCCTTTGTCAGGTCTATAAAACATAGATATGCTGGTTTATTGTACTCGATGGCCTTTTCTGTGATTTGTCACAGTACATATACAACGTCTACGTCAATTGTTTGTGATATTTAAAAATTAGTATAAAAGCACCAAACAGCTTGGCAACCTTCATGAGAGTCCTTTAATAACAAAAATATTTTTGATATAAATTATATTGAAACCAATGAATGAATCGCCGAGCCGTAGACATTATCTCCGGTCGCATCACTCATCCATCGACTGATTCGACTAACTCTCCAATTTTAAATTCAAATTTGCAGATTTTATTTAGTCAGGACTTTAACGCTGGTGTATAATTCTGTTGGTTCGGTTCCTTTTCCCTTTGCGGAGGACCATTTCTCCCTTCCTCATCGGCCCGGACACTACTTTCCACTGAGGTTGGTTACCCAATCTCCGGTAAGGTTGCTCAGCTCTGCCGAAGTTCACTCGTGTGATTAACCCACACTTCTTGGAGGTGAGGATAGGAATTGAGTAGGAGTGGCTAGAGGTGTTATCAGGAAGGAACACCTTGTAATGCGCATTACTACATCTTTCAACCAAATTATGCAAAAATACAAAGAATGGATAATGACAGAAGACCTAGTAGAAAGCTTGGCGGAACTATGGTGAGACGTCGGCCAGTAGGAAGGCCAAGGAATAGGTGGATAGACCGAGGAAGTGGAGGAGAGCAGATACAGAGATACTTGGAGGAGAATGCTGTGAGAGGTGAATGCCCGACAAGGGCTTAGCGCCATAGGATAGTTAGCCGTAATTCGAAATATAACCTAACTAAGCTAACTAACAACGAAGTGAGTCTTTCAGTCAGCTATTCCAGTTTCTGTGAAGTGAAAATTTCTCGTATAAACCTGAAATGTGTTTTATAATAGGACGTTGATTCACTCCCAAAAAAAGATTTATGGTATCGAATCACCTGGAACGGGTCCAGACCACCCCAACCTCTATCACCTCCATTGGTTATGCACCATTTAGAGGTAATTTCGGATTAATAATGTTGTGTTTTTGATAAAAGGTTTGTTGTTGGAATTTATTAGCTTCGTGGTGACTTTAACGTATGGGTGTGTAGTCATGCTTCCTAAGTACCAATAGCGATTAACAAATTACTTGTAGACAAGACATTTTGTTTGGTTCAAAGGAAGGATCGAATTAAATCTATTGTTTGGAAATTATTAATTAATCACAGTGACGCATCTTATCTTATAAAATCCTAATGCGATAAGTCACACAGTCTCTCCGGTACTTTTGTCGATATGTAAACATTGAATGAAGGGACCGCAGACGTTCGAAAACAATTAGCGTCTCTTTGCAAAGACAATGACGTCGACTTTGTAAAGTAACAAGACACTTACTCAACACACACACTACACATTACTCCCCTGACTTAGTGATAAATTATACAATTACGTGGCTAAAGGTTCTAATTCTAAACCAAAGCCAGAATCAGAGAAAAAAAACATTGAATGACGTTTAATAAACGTCATTTTATTATATTATGTCTTTTTAATAACAGCTCCAGAATGACTGAATCAAATTAGCTAATTTCAATTTTAAACAATGTGAAGAAGTGTAGGGTGAGAAAATGTGATAAAATTGTAAAGAAAATACTAAAAACATCAATGTTATTGTCATATGCACATTAGATTTACGTCACTAAAACCGCGGCTAACTTCGGGTCTATTTACTTTTTTACGTTTCCCGTGAAATCCATACTTTTGGCACTTTGTTTGATCTAAATATAGTATTTAGAATTGTTTTATTAAATTTATAGGTATTAAAATGTATTGCTTTAATGAACAAACTTGATTTTTCAACTTTATAGAAGAAAAAATGTTCAAAAATAGTTTTTACTATTGTAAGTATACAAGGCTTTAAAATTATTTTTAATTATAAACATATTTTCTGTATATCAATTTTCGATATTGTCAGAAATAGACATATTCTTGAGCAAGGAGCACATTTTTACACACTTCCTATACAACTAATAAAATTTGATATCTGATGGGATATTGTAAAGATCTTCTTCCTTAAGCGCTGGTTTCCTCGAAAGCGGCACCGACAAACAGCGACCGTAGCACTGCGATGAATTACATCAGATTACGGTGAAAAATTCAAGGTTCTTCACTGCGGCAATGGAATGTGCAAGCTCAGCAAGCGGTGGCTTCCAACGCATCCTTGGAAACCACCGCTATTATTTTGCGTGGTACAGTTTTTTATGATGTCATTCATCGCAGTGGTACGATCGCAGGTTGTCGGCACCGCTTTCGAGGAAACCAGCACTTTAGACTTTTCTACAAATATTTCAAAATGAAAATTAGCCAAATCAATCCAGTCCTTCTCGAGTTATAAAATAAAGAAGTATAAAAAAATAAGAGTCAGAAAAAAATGAAGGGTATCAGATAAATTTGGAGGGTGCCAAAAAACATTGTGGGAGTCAGAAAAAAATGGAAGGTGTCAGAAAAAATTGGAAAGGAGATACCAAAAATAGGATGTCACAAAAAATTGAGTGCGAAAATTGACTGTAGAAGGAAAAATCACTAGTTGCTTATATTTGTATACTTACACACACATGCCAAATTGTATAGAGTCGGAAATGCTTACCTGTAACAAAAAAAAAATATCAAAAATAAAAAAAATGCCTAATGTCAATTCAATGTAATAGCTTAACTTTTACAATATTTACAACAAAATAGCATGTTACTTGTGTAACAGGGAGACTAAAAAAATATTTGATATGACGGTTAAATACAGTATGATACAAAAGTATGGAATAAATTCATTATTTCGGAAACAGACGACTTTAAAAGAAAGTCTTGAAAGACGTCAATTTTAATTTTTGAATGACCGTCGATTGCTGTGTATGTGTTGGACATTATTGACAGCAATTGATGAAATTAAAATTGACGAGTTTTTTTAAGACGTCTACTTCTGTAATAATCAATTTATTTCATACTTTTGCATCATACCTACTAATATAGTAAAATGAGGAGGAAAAGAAAATTTTTAAAAAACAATAATTACTTAGTCCTATAGATTTTAAAAATGATTAACAAATTGTAAAAAATGTTTGGTTTTCCGCTAAACAAACGAAAATTATTAATGGTTTTTTACTTATCAACAGAATTGCATATTACAAATTAAATCCTAAGTTCTTAAAATTGGTTAAAAACTTAATGACATTTTATAAGGATTGTGTCAATGCTAAACAATAATAAACTAGATTGAACGAACTAAAACAGTTTTTTGATATTTGAACTCTTCATGTAATAACTTTGCCTTGATTGATATACGATTTCATTAATTTCGAGTCAATTTTGCCAAATTTCCGGCCATTACTTTTTAACCGGAAAAGACATCAAAACCAGAACTAGATACTCGCGCTCGAATTTTTTGACACTCTGTATAAATAAATATCTTTATTTGTTTATCTTACTGAATAGAGAATTAAATAACCTTTCAAATGAGCTAGCATACGGCGCGTATTCTTATTTAAAAAAATCATCGATAGGTCATCATGCCCAGATGGATGACGCCACTAGTATGGTACATAAATACATATGTCAAAAGATCATAATTTAAAAATAAAAATCGACCTGTTTCAGGATTTTTCCTTAAAGACGCTGGCTTACGAAATAACGAATTTATACATTTCATTTGCACCATACTGTATTTTGTTTTCTATGTAGGTACACTCCTGGTCAAAAAAATCGGGACACCTTAAAAATTAGTCATTTTTGATGTGTCGAATCTCCTAAACGTGTTGTCCGATTTTAGTGATTTTTTTAGTATGGTATAGCCTTATTCTTTAAGTATCTCGATGTAGTCACACTGTTGCTAAACATGTAAATACCATTATATACCGGGTGTAAAAATAATACTGTGTTTTTTTCTCAAAGTTCGGAACACCCTGTGGAATATTCTAGGATTTAAAAAATATTGAAATTAAAACTCAATTGTAGCCTCAGGCTTTCTTAACACTATGTTTTTGACTCATTCACTTGTGTAGGAAAATAAAAAAGTTAGGTACATGAACAATTAGCCATGTTCTTCATCAATACAGGGTGTTTCTAAACAAGTGCGACAAACTTTAAGGGTTAATTCTACATGAAAAACTAATGACAGTTTGCTTTATAAACATATGTCCGCAAATGCTTCGTTTTCGAAATACGGGATGTTGAATTTTTTCTTACAAACTGACGATTTATTTATTGCTCTAAAACCGGTTGAGGTATGCAAATGAAATTTGGTAGGTTTTAAGAGGTAGTTATTTTACATTTTGTTACATACAACTAAAAATTCTATATTCACCAGTGGCGTGCATACAGGGTATATGACCGGGTTATATGACCCGTATGCACGCGAATGGTGAATATAAAATACATAGTTGTACGTCAAAAAATGCGTAATAACTACCTCTTAAAACCCACCAAATTTCATTTGCATATCTCAACCGGTTTTAGAGAAATAAATAAATCGTCAGTGTCTAAGAACAAATTCAACATCCTGTACCTCGAAAACGAAGCATTTGCTGACATATGTTCATAAAGCAAACCGTCATTATTTTTTCATGCAGAATTCCCCCTTAAAGTTTGTAGCGCTTATTTATAAACACCCTGTATTGATGAAGAACATGGCTAGTTGTCAAGGTACCTAACTTTTTCATTATCCAACATAAGTGTCACAAAGTCACAAAGTCACAAAGCAGAATGTTAAAAATGTTAAGGCTACAATTGAGTTTTAATTTTAATATTTTTTAAATGCTAGAATATTCCACAGGGTGTTCCGAACTTTGAGGTAAAAATAGAGTATTATTGTTACACCCAGTATATAATAACATTTACATGTTTAGCAACAAGATTACTACATCGAGATTCTTAACCCGGCACCTGCCACGTGGGGTGCTACCAGCACCCCATAACACATTTTTATCAAATATTTGGTATTTCAAGTTTGGTAACGGAGCTGTGTGTCATAGTAGCTTTCTATAATATTATATAGCATAGGTGTGTTAGTGTTTGAAGTGGTTATTTAGTGTCATTCTGAACTTATAGCTCTAAAATCGAATTGGGGTGTCATCACCTGGGTCTTTAAGTTTTAAATTTTTTTTTTTTTTTGATAAACAGGTCAAATTTACATGTTTTATTGAAATAAATTATTTAAATTATTAATATAAACTATATACTCACTAAATCTTAATTTTTTTAGATATTTTACTTGCCTTCATTTATTATGGCTTGGTACTTGCTAATTTGCTTATGACACCTTTTTCATTTTATTTTTTAACTTTTATAACATATCAGTGGCTAATAAGTCAATAAAACATGTTTTTTTATATTCTTGTGTTACTCAACACATTATTTTGTTTTTTAAACAAGTAGATCACAGAAAATTTTTAAGGGGTGCTGTGAGCAAACCACGTGGCAGTTGGCGCCTTGCAAAGCCACGTGGCAGGTGCCGGGGTAAAGAATAAGGCTATAATATATCTACTAAAAAAATCACTAAAATCGCACAACAGGTTTAGGAGATTCGAGACATCAAAAATGACCTATTTTTAAGGTGTCCCGATCTTTTTGACCAGGAGTGTATATAAGTACTATGTCAGCGACTTTGAAACTACTTCCAGTTGCAACTGATTAAAGTCTTGTGTCGCACGCTACTAATATCACATGGAAAGCATTTTTAAAATAATCCTAGAAACTCTCCACTTATTTGTGTCATATGTTTTGCAAATCTGCTTTAAATTGAAGCAAGTGTTCAATGGCTTTACGAAAGTCACCTAGTATCTATTTATACCTCATGTTCGTTATTTACTATAACTTTCTCCGGGATTTTTGTAAAAGCGAAGCAATTAGTAACTTTACACCGCCATTAAAATTGCCAGAATAGTTGTCGTGCTTTCCTCCGTTAAAAGCTCTCCCCAAATACTCGAAGTGATACTTCCCGACGATGAATAAATCAAACGATAACAATCTGTGTCTCATCTCCTAATAAAGCATAAATATGCATATATATTTCTTTAAAAAGCAAATGCTACTATAAGCAATAATTTATTCACGTACCTGTTGTTTGGTTATATCAAAAATCCGAGGCTGTTTTAATCCGAAACGTATAAGAATCCAAAGCCATAAATCTTGGTGCGACCTCGTAAATTACGAACAGTTGTAGTTAAATATTCCAGATTATAAATAACTTATACGATAGGCAACTTAACCTATACACTTTTCAAAAAGTGGCTTATAAAAAGCTTTTTCTAATACCTGGTGTTTCTACCGGACAGTAACGGACTGTGTTTTTAAAAATAGATGCAAATAAGGGGAAAATTGAGCTATTGGTAAGAGAATTGGACTTGAGCTTAGAAGTGAAAATACAGAATCGGTTTCATCGATACAACAGAGTAATAGTAGGGGAGGAAAGTATGCTAAATTTGCAGTTACTCGAGCGTTATGGGACTGATTGGGTTGTGAAGAGTAGGTCCTAAAACCAAAAAAAAGTTAAGTAAAGTTTTCCATAAAGTGGGGGACTTTCCATTTTTTGATTAAATTTTTCATTTCCAACAATCGTTTTTTCCAATTATAGCGCCACCTAGCCATAATTCGAAAAAATATCTCGAATAAAAGTTGCTTATTTTTACGTAAAGAATCCAAATCACCAATAAAAATTGGGGACTCCCCCACCCCAGCTACGTGGTGGGTCGTGTTTGGTGCCATTTGATAGATTTTTCAAAAATATTGAATACGTGTATTTTGCAGTTTTTCCATCTGATGTTAGTAATCGTGGGGATGTAAAATATCGCGGGGTTCGTAATTAAATTTTTAAATTTACCCACCACTCTCCGTGGGGGGTCGTGTTTGGTATCATTCGATAGATTTTTGAAAAATATTGAACACGTATTTTTAAGTTTTTCGATCTTACGTTCATTTCGCGAAATATTCTAGGCCTGGATCCTGCGTACTAAAAAAAAATTTGATTAATAGCAAGCTGAATTTTTTTTATTAGCTTAACGGTGTCTAGTCGGACAAACTTTGATGTACGGGAACACTGGAACAGGGGATGTTTTAATTGTGGAACAGTTTAAAAATTTGGAACGTTAGATTACGAAAACGTTCCATGTACTTTGCATGACAGAACATCCAAATAATTTGTTACCCTTTCATTAAACTCCCATACAAAAATCAGACTGCTATTACTAACCAACATGATTCCTGTCATTTGACATGTTCTTCGTGTTTCACTCATTAAAATGCCTAGCTGGTGATAAACACCAGTCTGATTTTTGCATGAGAGTTTAATGAAATGGTAACAAATCAATTGGAAGTTCTGTCCGATAAAATACATGGAACGTTTTCATAGAGTGACCTTCCAAATTTTTAACCTGTTCCACAATTAAAACTTCCCCTGTTCCAGTGTTCCCATACATCAAAGTTTGTCCGACTAGACACCGTTAAGCAATTAACCAATTTTCAGCTTGCTATTAATCAACTTTGCAATGGTGTTGTTACCAGTAACTATTTTTAGGTCTCTATGGAAATCTTCCCGATAGCCAATACTTTTTTACATTTGATGTTGAGCTGTTGACGTGGAGATTCCAATACTTCTGCCATATTTATGAAAAGCTTTTCTTTGTCGACCTTTTTTATATTCGTTATTCTATGGACTTGAGCAACTTTCTTGAATCGCTTTAGACTGAAACGAAATTATCATCTCTTATAAGTAAATATATTGAAAAATCAGGATTTATTAAGTTTCTAAATTATTCCTGAATTAATTCGTAAATTATTAAGTCTCTTTGATTCATATCTTTTAACGGAAAGGGTGTAGTTGAACCACAAAAGTGTGATATCATTAGTTTCTTACCATTTGCTTCTCTTGGTAGACTTTAATTATTAGGTGTATATTTCATTAGCATAATATCTTTGTTATTTATGAGATAATTTAAATTGTTGGAATTTCTCTTAAGGGGATCGGAGCAAAATGCAAAATTTTGACGCATGTCAAAATTTTCAATAGGTTTTAAATGTATCCTTTCTTTTGAATCCTGAGAAAATTAATACGTATTTTTGAAAATTTTAAACACAGCATGAAATACTACTTTATTACTGAGGGCCGAAAGTCCCTTAGAATAAATAAAAAGTTTCTTTTGAATGAAATATTTGCAATTAAAAATCACACTAAATTTTCTTTTTTATTTTCACTCCTGTAACTTATTAAAATAAACATTATAGAAGTTTTCAGGGACTTTCGGCCCTCGGTAATAATGTAATTTTTCATTCTTAGTTTCTGTCATTGTGGGATCGGTACTCACCGGAGGCGCAGACGTTCGGATACAGTTAGCGTCTCTTTGCAAAGACAATGACGTCGACTTTGCAAAGTAACAAGACACTTACTCAACACACACACTACACATGACACTAGGTACCTAACTGTAAAAATTTACCGTACCTACCATGGCAATGGCCACTAGTTGTCGAGGCATTAGCTAAATAAAAAAAAATACATTTTTCATTCTGCGTTTAAATTTTTCAAAAATATTTATTAGTTTTCTCAGAATTCGAAAAAAGTGAATATGTACATTTAAAACGCATTGAACATTTTGACATGCGTCAAAATTTTGAATTTTGCTTCGTTCCGCTTAATAGCAGCTATATTGATATCTATATGGGCAGACTACTTTCGATCCCTATTCCTATTTGCTAAAGGTGAACCACCAACACCAGAAGTGACGACAAATAAAGAACTAAACATTGAGGAGGATGATATAAAGGAAGCGTTAAGCTAAAATAACTAGTATAATCACCACACCAACATAATACAATAAAAGTAAAGTAAAATCTAACTGATCCAATTGAAGCTGCCAATGTGATAAGACAGGGGTATTCCCTGAGTCCTTTATTGTTTAACCTGATCGTGGATGAAATAAAAAAAAGTAAGAACTAAAAAAGGATACCAAATGGTAGAATAACAACTTAAAATAATCTACTATGCAGAGGACGCAATACTAATCTCCCAAAGTGAAGGTGATATATGACGTATGGTGCACCAATTTATTATAACCGCTAGAAATTTTAACCTCTCTGCAAAAGACAAAATACATCGTTATAACAGCAAACCTACTATGATGCAAATTAGATCTGGAGGAACAGAAAATAGAACATGTTAAGGAGTTTAAATATCTAGGAATCACACTATCTAGTTACGGAAAGCTCAAAACAAAAGTGAAAGATCAAGTTAATAGAGCAAACAGAGCCGCAGGTTGTCTGAATGAAAAATATGGAGAAATAAAACTATCGGGAAAGAAATGAAAGGTAGAATTTACAAAACAGTCATCATACCAATAATGACATATGCAGCAGAAACACTACCTGACACAGTGGGGGCAAAAAGAATGTTAGAAACAGCAAATTTTATATTAGAAGAGTCGATGGGCCAGGCCCTTATGGGCCTAGTCCTTGTAATAGGGGTGATACAATAGACCCGCCTTACGAGGTCTGCCTGAAGAGCACATACCAAGAGCTAACCAGATATACTATAACCATAATCCATAACTAAATAAAAAGCAATATCTCGGACATGTAATGAGAGGCGAAAGATGTAACATCTTGAGATTCATAATTCAAGGAAAAATAGAGGGTATGAGAAGCATAGAAAGAAGACGCGTTTCCTGTTTGAAGAACCTGAGAGAATGGTTTGTTTGCAGCTCAAGACAACTGTTCAGAGCATCTGCCTCTGAGATCAAAATAGCCAGGATGATTGCCAACCTTCGTCGCGGGATGGCACTTAAAGAAGAAGAAATACAAAGCTTTTTCTCTATCTATCAGCGAGGTTCCTACAGCCTCTGCCGCTTCTCGCATTTCGACCGCCATCGTTTTCTGTCCATCCATTTGTCTTCTTTGATGGCTCTATCTTTCATGATGTGCCGTACATTTTCTTCCCAGGCAACTGAAGGTCTTCCCCTTCTTCTTCTTTGGTGTGGTATGTAATTTAAAGCTTTCTTTGGCCATCTATCTTCATTCATTCGTTTCACGTGACCATACCACACTAGTTGTCTAGTTTCAATTTTATCTACACTGGAATATACAGTATGTGTCCTCCTTCTAATATCTTCATTCCTGATGTGATCTTTTTTAGATATACCACACGCTCTCCTTAGATAATCCATTTCTACTACTTCTATTCTTTTCCTATCTTTTTTTGTCATCTGCCAAACTTCTGCCCCATAAGTCATAATAGGCTCTACCAAGGTACGATAGATTGTCAATTTCGTTTCTTGCCTTATATCTTTAGACCACAGTAGAGAGCTCAGAATGTTTACCGCTTTTTTGCCCTGCTGCGTTCTCTTTTCGATGTCTCTTTTGGTAGTGCCTTCTTTAGATATTATAGATCCGAGATATTTATATTCATTACATCTTTTCGTGGTTCTAATTTCTAACTCTGGATCTTCTTCATCATCCCCTATTTTAAGATAATCTGTCTTTGACATATTCATATTGAGGCCCCATTTTTCATATTCTTTCTTTAGTTTTCTAAACATGTAGTCCATGTCTTCCTCATCATTCGCTACGACTACCTGATCATCTGCAAAAAACAAAGTTGTTAGACATTTACCACTGCCTATGTCTATTCCCATTCCGGATACTTGTTTCCTCCACTGCTCTAGCGATGATTGAATATATATTTTAAATAAAGTCGGAGACAGACAACATCCTTGTTTAAGTCCCTTTGATATAGGGAATGAGTCAGATATAAAGTTTCCTTCTTTAACGACACTTCTTGCATTTTTGTATATATTTTCAATAGCATCCACATACTCTCTACTGAGACCTACCTTCCTCAATGTTTGAAACAGTTTTTTCAAAGGTACCGTATCGTATGCCTTCTCCAAATCTACAAACAATAGGTGGGTAGATAGATTCCTTGCCTTCCGTTTTTCTATTACCTGCTGCAGAACGAATATATTACCAGTGCACGATCTTCCTGCACGAAATCCACTTTGTTCTTCCATGTCTTCGTATTCTGATTATATTCTTTTCTTTATTATTCGACCGTACAACCTCCCTACTGAGCTGGTAACAGTTATTCCTCTATAATTAGAGCATATGCGTTTATCCCCTTTCTTGAATACTGAGCTGATGTATCCAACATTCCAATCATCAGGGATATTTTGTCCTTTTAAGCATTTATTAAATAATTGAACCAACATCTCCTGTAATATGTTTGGTCCGTACTTTAACAACTCAATTGGGATGTCTCCAGGTCCTGCTGCTTTACCGTTTTTAGATCTTATGAGGGCTTCGCTTAACTCTCCGGTTGTTATCTCAACTATTTGTGTATGTTCGACTAAATCTTCCATTTCGATCTCTTGGAATTTACATCTATCTTCTGTCAGTAAAATCTCATAATGGTGTTTCCACTGTTTAAGATCTATTAACTTTATGTTAGATTTTTCCTTTCCTTCCCTCTGGAGAGACTTTATTACCTCCCACGCTTGCTTAACTCTTGTTCCACCCATATACCTATCCACTTCTGCGCATTTTCGGTCCCACATCTCATTTTTACTTTTCACTACTTCTCTTTTTACATCTCGATTTAATGCTGCATATCTCTTGTGATCTTCCTCCTTTCTTGTTGACATCCATTTCTGATAAGCAGTTTTCTTCTTGTTTACTAACGTTTGCATATTCTCCGACCACCATTCTGTATTTTTTATTTCATGTTTGTATTTATACCCCAAAGCTTCACTTGCAGCCTCATGAATGTATTTTTTAATTTGCTGGTATAATTCTTCCGCTGTTATATTTTTTCGTCCCACATTTTGTAATTTTGTGGCCAGTCGTAATTTATATAGAAATTTCGTTGAGTCTTCTTTCAAGCTTTCTAGGTTATATTTATGAGATCTTACTTCTTGTCCCTTTTCTATATTCTGTACCTGAGTATTATTGTTTTTGCGATAGTTAACTATCACGTTGGCCATAAGTAAACGATGATCGGATCCACATTCTGATCCACGGTATACCCTTACGTCAGTGGTTTCATAATGGATAAAAAATCCATTCATAATCTTGAGAGACATTGTGTCACAAAAATCTCTAAGACGCATTCCGTTGTCATTGGTTATTTGTTCCCCATATCTTCCTACGACTCTATTATTTTCTTCTCTACCTACTCTGCCGTTTAAATCTCCTAGTACATAGATTTCACAGTTATCTTTAACTTGAGAGATTATTTCATTCATCTTGTCGTAGAAATCGTCTTTACTTTCTGGATCTGCATCTTCATTTGGGGCATACACTCCGACAATTACGATATTGTGCCCATTCTTTGTCATTTCCAGCATCAGCAGTTGTTCATTTACTTCAGTCCACGATTTAATATTATTTTTAAGATTTTTTCGAATAGCAATAGAGACTCCTCTCTTAGCTGTGTTATCTTTGCTCACTCCACTGAAGATATGTATATACTCTCCTATCTCTTCATTTCCTTTTCCCTTTTTCTTGGTTGCGGTAAGAACACATACATCTATTTTTCTTTCCGCTAATTCTTTGAATACTTCTGCTTGTTTGGTTTTAAGTCCTTGCACATTCCATGTAGCCAATATCATTTTCCTTTTCCGTTGCATTAGTCGTCTTTGTTTTGATCCGTCCGCATTCCGAGGCGTTTTGTCGAAATTTGTAGCATTTATTTCTTTTGACAAGGGACGAGTTGCTAGCCCATCGCCTCAACCCTCCTCCTTTATCCGGGCTTGGGACCGGCACCGGCATTTACTGAGCTACTCAATCCACCCAGCACTTACCGGAGGCGGAGCTTTTTACTGAGTAATTTACTTTTGATGGTAATTTTGGGATATAAAAAGTTATCCATGTGATGTGTTTGAACGGTAATTGAATTGGAAGGGAAAATGTCTTACTTTTTTAGAAGTTGCTATCCGTACTATGTACTTTAAAAATATTAGTGATCTGATCCTTCTCTGTAATCGTTAAGCAGCAATTACACAACCACCTTTAGAAAGAGACAAATGTCCAATGACAAGGTGGACAAGTCCGCCCCTTACCTGCAGCAACTTGTTTATGTCAGTGTGTTTAAAGCGTTCACTTTTATGTACCGTTTGCTAAACATTTATAAAAATTAATCAATTTCTAATTATGCAGAGCCGGTGTATAAATTTTATAGTACGGGAACCTGTCGTGTGGGAATGATTGTTTGAAAACTATTCTGTCGGGTATTTTAGGTATTCGTAGCAGCTTGTTAGAGGCCGAAAATAAATTTAAAATTGCATAAAATTTATTTATGGGCTGTCGGATCAGACACAGACATTTAAATAGCTTCCTACATCGACGTTCGTTGTTTCATTCCAATAATTTTTGAGGAAGTCTGTGAATATTTTTCAAACTATTTCTGTTTTGAAAGGGGTACATTTTTGTTTTACGTATCAAATCGTACATCTTTTTTGTCATTTTTCAATATGTAGGTATGTTAAAGTCTAAAGGGCCAAGAAAAAACAATAAAAAATAAAAGAACTTAACATAAATACAAGGATCAGAAACATTTAAAAATAATTGAGATAGAAATAAAAAACCAAGAAAGAGTGACCAAGAACCATGGACGAAGTGCGAACCGATGCTAAAGAGATAATGAGGGTGAATAATTGGAGGAGAGCAGCCAGAGACAGAGATACTTGCAGGCGGATGATGGGGGAGGCCGACCTGGGCTCTAGGTAATGCCGTAGGGCTGAGATAGAGATAGAAATAGAGAGAGTGAGAGTGAGAGAGAGAGAGAGACTGAGAGAGAGAGAGAGAGAGAGAGAGAGAGACAGAGAAAGAGAGAGAGAGATATTATGACAGTAACGTAAGTGCCTGATAAATTTTTTTTTACAGAAATGAGGTGGCAAAAGAAAACAAGAGAGGAATTGTATGGAGAAAAAAAATTAAAACAAATTATTGTGGCTTACGGGTTGGTCTTCCTATTCCTATTTTTCAGCCGCGTCGATCTGTCGAATCTCCTGGTCGTAGGTCTTTCTAAGACATGGCTTTTTAGATCCCACTTATCCAAGTAGTTTTCGGTATGCCCCTTTTCCTACTTTCCGCGGGTTGCCATTCCTTTAACAGCTTTGGGAGTCGATGTTCCTCCATTCTTTGTACATGGCCATACCAACAAAAAGTTTTTTTGGATTTCTTCTATTATGTCTGTTTTCCCATTCATAATATCTCTTACTCGTGCGTTCGTTATGTGTGAGACTCTAGACTCTAGAGACTAGAGATGCAGGCCTATCTTCGCCAGAAGTTCATTTCCAGTGCGAGCAATTTCTGTTTCTGTTCTGTTCGCTTATTCAGTTGCCAAGTTTCATATCCATACACTTACACTACCATGCTTTTAAAGATGCTATTAGCTGTGTTTTCTTTTCTCTTGATATGGTTTTTGGCCAAAGCAGTGAGTTCAAAGCTCCTATTACTTTCTTTCCTTTCACAATTTTTTCCTCTACTTCTTTCTTTTTAAACCCGTATTCATCCACTCTTGTACGTAGGCCTCACCTAAATTTAACCATTGATCTCAGTCAAGAACTTTGGTAAAGCAAACATTGGTATAATTCTGCCTTCTTTCCGATCCTCGGGATTTCTTCTACTTCCCATATTCTATATATTAGTTTGTAGACATGATACAATAACAGAAGATATGACATGGAGCAGGTAGGCGGGGCCAACGTAGCTACGTCACTCTGTGAGTAGATCAGCATTATATTCAGTGTTGTCGTATAGTAAACACTGTTTATTTTTGTGTTTAAGGTGAATTTTACTTATAATTTGTTATACTTTTATCAAAAATATTATATTCATAGTTAGATTTGAATAGTCCTTAGGAGGTGTGATCATAAATATAATTAACGAATAAGAGAACTTAGTAATAAAAAATATAACTGATGTGCTTCATGACTATCGCAGCTTTAACTTTTTTATCATTTAACACATTACAATTTTATTGTTACCTTTATTTCATCGTCAGTACATGTATTATACAGGGTGTATATTACATGTATTATATATAGGGTGGAAGGCACTTATGGAATAAAATTATTTCTGTCCTTGTTTTTAAAAGTTTTAAAAAACGCTGAAACCCGTTTATTTTTATATATAAATGTCTTGACGAAATTTATGAATAATTTAAAAATTTCACCTTGTATTATTCATAATAAACCCGAATAATACATTTTTTTTGAGATAAAGTTATAAAGTAGCTTCTAATCACATAAAAATATACAGGGTGATCCATTAAAACTAAAGATTATGGACTATGCTGTACTTGCGTAAATCACCCTGTAAATTTAAATATATGTTTGTAAAGCGCCCATTTAAATTTAAAAGTTGACCTGTTCCGGCATTTTTTATAATTTTTAAAATAATTACACAAACAATTTTATTCCATAAGTGGATTCCATAGTTAATAATTTCAAAATTTCATCCTGTATTGTTCATAATTCACCCTACATGATATAGTTAGTTGAAATCTAAAAATATACAAGGTGTTCTATTAAAAATAAAGCTTTTGGACTCTGTTTGACTTGTATGAATCACCCTGTAAATTTAAATTTGTGTTTAAAAAGTGCAGATATTTATTTAAAAATCGACGAGTACCACCGTTTTTTATAATTTTTCGAAACAAGGACAGAAATCATTTTATTCTACAAGTGCCTTCCACACTGTATAATTAGACGTATGTTGCCTAATAACAAAAAAAACATGTTTCCGATTGATTTTTATTATTAGAATATGTTCTCAATAATTATATTTAATCATACTAAAGAAAACAGCACTTCTAGAAAGTTTCACAACTGATATTAAAAGCTAAAGTCTCCAAATCATAATGACAATGCATTCGAAATTTAAAGGATCTACTCACAACGTGACGTCATGCTCGACCTGAACGAAATTAGGAACGCTCCATATTTTATCTTGGGTTATTGTACCATGGGTTGTAGATGATAGTTAAAACTTTTTCCCCTCCGTCTTTAATTAGTTTGTTGGATTCCATTTGGACATGTTTTTTTCTCTTTAATTGTTTTAATGTGTAAATATTCTCTACATTAAGGGGAAAACCCTTAGTGTATAATATAATATGTATCCCAAAAATGTATATAATTTAGGCATAATTAGGTCGTTACAGAAGGTGTTGTTTCTACAATCACAAACAAAGCGAAGGTTGATTGATAGAGATTGTTTAGGTAACCTCGCAAGTAAGTAACGATACTCACGTACCGTTTACTTTTAAAGTCCAAAATAAAGAAAGATATAAAAAGCCCGAAGAGGGGTAAAATAGATGATTATTAAGATTACTATTATAGTAGCAGTCGTGCCAGATGGGTGTCTGAACGACTACCCCGCGAAACAACATCTTCTTAACCTTACCTTTATGGATGTTGTAAACTTTAAATAAAAGTATAGTTTAGAGTCAGTGTTTTTCCTAAGTTCCGATAGTTGGCTCCCTTTCCGTCCCTTAAGGACCCAACACGACAATTCATTATACTGTGTTGGTATCCCTATTTCATTATATCTCATGTCTTCCATTGCACATTCTATGAGAGGCATGTACTTAAACTAAATATCACGCTAATGTACGATTATCACATATTACACACTTTCAAAAAATGACATGTCTATTATTACGATTTGTACCATTGAACCCTCTTTTATGGTATCCTTTTAAAAGATAAAGATTACAAAAGAGTTGAAATTCAATTAGCAAATTATTTCGAGCCAATCATGAAGGCCTTGAATATTTTCAAGCAAACGCCACCGATAACAAATTAAATCACATTTAATTATAACACCATAGACAAAAATATCGCTACTGCTATCTCGATGCGATAAAACTTTCATGCAACAAGCATTTCAAACATTCCCAGTAACTCAAGCCGAAGATTGTTTTTCTTTATGAATAATTGATAAGGATAATATGTATTGCATAGTAGAGATAGACTAAACTCTTGCGATATGAATTATATTAGAACGTTAACAATTCTTTAATTGTTATTGCTGTTTTATTGGCCATTAAATCAAAATGTTTACTAACTTAACAGTGTTAATGGCCCATATACGTTAATTAAATGTACAACTATCTCTTGTGATTTATTTATGACAGGATTTGGCGCATACGTTTTTACGTTTTATTGGATATTTCGTTGAATGAAACTGTTTTAAGTATTATGTTTTAACAATTTCTCAAAATTACGGTCCTTCGGTTATGCAGAGCAAGCTAAGTTGTGCCAATATATAATAGAACATATTATGAAACAAAAGAGAACAAGGACAGTTGCAGCATTCTTGTTCTTGTGTCTCATCCCTTAAGCCGATGCCGCACTGCAGGATGCTAGATGGTGGCTTGGAGGGTGAATTTTAAAGGTGGATGGTGGAGGGTTGCTGCATCCTCGACGCAGTAAAAAAGTGAAATGAAGTCAGAAGTCAGTATCCAACTGACTACTGAGGAATCGTTTGTTTCATTTGTTACGTTACATTTGGTTTGTTTTTTAGCATATCGTCATATTAGAGGTAAAACTCAGTCACTAAACTTTTCAGAAAGTGGACAAAAATCGACTTAAAGGCAAAAATTGCTTTTTAAATTCACCTGACTTGAATAATGGATTTTTTTTAATGCAACTGCAAAGAATAAGTAAAACAAATATTTTAAGCCATGTTTCGTCACATAGTGGGTCTGCTGGGTCCCAAATTGCCCTTCTTTTATACACAGCACTTAAGCCGATGCCGCACTGCAGGATGCTAGATGGTCGCTTGGAGGGTGGATTTTAAAGGTGGATGGTGGAGGGGCGCTGCATCTTGGATGCAGTGAAAGAGTGAAATGAAGTCAGAAGTCAGTATCCAACTGACTGCTGAGAAATATCGTTTGTTTCATTTGTTACGTTACATTTGGTTTGTTTTTTTAGCATATCGTCCCATTTAGGGGTAAAACTCACTATACTTACTACACTTTTCAGAAAGTGGAGAAAAATCGACTTAAAGGTACAAATTGTTTTTTAAATTCGCCTAACTTGAATATTGGATTTTTTTAATGCAACTGCGAAGAATTAATAAAACATATTTTAAGCCGTGGTTCGTCACACAGTGACGATTAGTATTTTAAGCTGGGTCCCAAATTGCCCTTCTTTTATACTCAGCACTTATTACGCTTTCCTCCAGAGCCAGGCTACCCGGATGGAATATCAAACACGACTGATATGGGTGGATAGACGCCTGGCGAATCACCGGATGGTTAGATGGTAGTGGGAAGCAACTGCGGCTACCGTCGTTTTGTTATTCGTGGTATAAGTAACTAGATGGTCGCCAGGCAGGTATCTACCATCCACCATTCTACCAAACTTCCTGCAGTGCGGCATAGGCCTTATTACGCTTTCCTCCATAGCGAGGCTACCCTGATGGATTATCAGACACGACTGATATGGCATGGGTGGATAGACGCCTGGCGGACCAACGGGTGGTTAAATGGTAGTGGGAGGCCACTGCGGCTACCGTCGTTGTATTATTCATGGTATAAGTAGCTGGATGGTCGCCAGGCAGGTATCTATCATCCACCATCCTACCAAACTTCCTGCATTGCGGCATCGGCCTTATTACGCTTTCCTCCATAGCGAGGCTACCCGGATGGATTATCAAACACGACTGATATGGCATGGGTGGATACACGCCTGGCGGACCACCGGATGGTTAGATGGTAGTGGGAGGCCAATGCGGCTACCGTCGTTGTATTATTCGTGGTATAAATAGCTGGATAGTCGCCAGGCAGGTATCTACCATCCACCATCCTACCAAACTTCCTGCAGTGCGGCATCGGCCTTAAGGACATTGACATTGGCGATCATTCACGGCTGATGTTACTCTCTCTATAGCAATTCTGAAGAGTCTGTCATTTCCACTTCACTTCTATAAATTTTTCAACCAAGACGTGCCTCATCTCCCCAGTCCTCTTTTTCCTTCCACTTCCCCTGTTTAGCATTAAATCATTTTTTTCATTTCTTAATATATGACCAAAGTAGCTCATTTTTTCCTTCGTAGTGTTGAGTGTTTCTTTTTTATCTTTCTTGATGTTTCCGTGTTTGTTACATACCTACTGTGTCGATTTCCGTGTTTGTTACATACCTACTGTGTCGATGATATTTTCCACATTCTTTAATAACACTACACCTCAAAGCTGGTAAGTCCTTTTTCAGTTGCGTCCGTAATTGTCCACGTATCATGTAAAACGGTAGAGATTACTAAGCATCTCAATACTCTATTTCTAATTTCTATTCAAATCAAAACAGTTCTAATTTCTATTCCCAGTTTTTCATTGCAAAATAATGTTTTGATCTTATTTAAAGCACTTCTGGCTATTCTGCAACATTAGCAGATTTTAAACAAATCTTAAATGTAAGCTAAGAGTAGAGACTATCGAAAATAACTGAAAAATGAAGGTGCGAAGATCGAAATTTTCCTCAGCAAAAACAAAGACTACAAGGATATTCTATAAGGATATTCAATATTATTCATCCTATCGAAAAAATTCTATATCCAGCTGTTTTATGGTAGGTGAGCCCAAGCGGGGATTTTTGCAGTTACTCGAGCGCGTTAGATTATTACATGGGGAGAAACTTTAACTAACCGACTAAACACCGTTGAGCTATTAACAAATTTTCAGCTTGCTATTAATCAACTTTTTTTGGTACGCGGGATCCAGGTCTATATAGGTCAGGGTAATAAGACAAAAATATACCCTGTTCGTGACACTCCAACAGTCAGGGTACTGAAGCGTTTTTTCGACAGGTAATACCTATAGGAAGAAATTATAACTATTTCCTGCGTAGGATCTGGCGGCCATTTCTATTTATAAACAATTAACTGTCAAAAAAGGGCATTTCTCCCTTTTTTCAAATCAACGGAAAACAGTGAAACTTATGATTATGCTTTTTCTCATGAGGATCTTTCAGTGCGTCACAGTTTTTCGATTTCTTTCTAACGCATTAAATTGCATGTGACAGAAAAAAACGCACGTCGGTGATTACGTTTCGTCGGTGACATTTATAACATTTATTCTAGTTGTCAAAAGATATCGCTATAATCGAAAACAAATTATTGCCGAATTATATAATATCTACGAATATAATCTGTACAATTTATAAGACTATATAAATCAAAGAAAATACCATTTTATAAATGCAATAAACACAATTGATTTGATTTTATGCCAAATTGCAAATAAAATGTGACAACTGTCAGATTTAACTAAAATGTCATGTCACTAAAATGTATATTATCACGGACTTACCTTTTTTTCTATCATTTGTGACGCACTGAAAAATGCTCATGAAAAGAAGCATACAAATATCTTCGAGATTATGGAAAAAGCTTTAAAATGACGTATTACAAAGTTTGATACACTCATTTATTGTTAATATAATTGCGAAAAAAGGCCGGAATTGCAAAAAAATATTTTCTCAATAACTGTTGTAAAAATTAGTGTACAGCTTTGAAATTTTTATCAAATGAGGGTTCTTTGGTGCTTAATATGTGATAAAAATTTCAAAGCGGTTCATTCAATTGTTTAAATTTTATTCGAATTGTTTATCCCAGAGAGCATTTTTTTTGCAATAACATAAGTCAGAAAAAATGTCCTTACAACCATTCCACAGGTGTCAAATGAAAGAGCATGAGCTACATTTTCAACATGGTTTAAAAAAGTGAATAAAAAATGCATTTATTAATAATTAATAATTATGCAAAAGTATCGTCAATTTTTCTTTATAAACTTTTTGAATAACTTTTTCCAAAAAAATTTACTTTTTTACCCTGTTTTAAGTGCACAACTACCAAGTAATGTTATCTATATCATAATTGATAAAAAATTGTAATAAATATGTATAATTTCTTATATAACAAAATAAAAAGTTTATAAGGAAAGATTTACGATACTTTTGCATAATTATTTATTACTAATAAATGAATTTTTTATTCACTTTTTTTAAACCAAGTTGAAAATATAGCTCATGCTCTTTCATTTGTGGAAGCTGTGACACCTGTGGAATGGTTCTAACGTCATTTTCTTCTGACTTATGTTATTGCAAAAAAATGCTGTCTGGGATAAGTAATTCGAATAAAATTTAAACAATTGAATGAATCGCTTTGAAATTTTTATCATATATTAATCACCAAAGAACCCTTATTTGACAAAAATTTCAAAGCTGTACAATAATTTGTACAACAGTTATTGCGAAAATATTTTTTTTTGCAATTCCGACCTTTTTTCGCAATTATATTAACAATAAATGAGTATATCAAACTTTGTAATACGTCATTTGAAAGCATTTTCCATAATCTCGAAGATATTTGTACTTAAAAAACCATAAGTTTCCCTGTTTTCCATTGATTTGAAAAAAAAGTGAAAAATGCCACTTTTGACACTTAATTGTTTATAAATAAAAATGTCCGCCTGATCCTACGCAGGAAATAGTTACAATTTGCTCTTATATGTATTACCTGTCGAAAAAACACTTCAGTACCCTGGCTGTTCAAGTGTCATGGAAAAAACCTTATTACCCTGGACTAATAAGCTAAGGTTGGTCAATGCCCTTATTTTGTCTATTGCTACATATTCAGCTGAAACATGGACAAGAAAATCAATCAGAGGTCAGATCGAAAGTGTTCGAAATATGGGTATACAAAAAAATCTAGGCGTGTCCTGGACAGAACCTCTAGAAAAATATAGAATTAACCTGACATTTCTGGCTGGAAGAGCTTCATATAAGAGACAGGGTATTAAGAAAAGTAAACGCAGCAGCTTTGGTGACATAATCAGAAGAATGGGACTATGTAACTGTCGGTATTGGAAAAAAAGAAGATGAAGAGGAAGACCTCCAATACGATGGGCTAGGAAATGTGGAAAATAAGAACTATGGTGGGAACTTCCCTACATGAAGCCGTTCATCTGAATCGGTGGTTTGATGGAAGTGGTTAAGATATTAAATAACCTAAACCTTATACATATGACAGAATAAACAGAATAAACAGAATAAAAACACTGTTTTGGGAATAGATATTAAAAATATAAAACAATCTGAAATCCATTCTTTGAGGCTGTCTTACGGTCGAGAGAAAAAGGTAGAAAAACCAAGTGGTTTTCTTGTAGGAAGGCTTGTATATTGTATAACATACGTTTAAGGTATGTAGATATATATGGATAACATAACAGCTAATAAAAAAACTGAGGGAAAACGGAATAGTCCTGTCGCCAGGGGGGGTACAACGGCCTCCTTAATTCAGATGGACTTACCCAAGTTTTTTTTATGTATTTTGACCCGTAGAACACGAATTTTTTGGGTAACAGTTGATCCGGATGTCGATAAGATTGTTATAAACAAAGAACTTGAGGAATTACATAGCAGCGATTTTTCGCAAAACAAAATATTTTTTTATATTTTTTGGGTGATTCTCAGAAAAAAATGGTCTTACAAGTTTTTTCGTAGGACGCGTAGTTTTCGAGATAAACGCGGTTAAACTTTCAAAAAATCGAAAAAGTGCAATTTTTGAACCGGACTAACTTTTGATTAAAAAATAAAATAGCAATTCTGATTACTGCATTTGAAAGTTCAAGTAAAATTCTATCGGTTTTGATTGTTTCCATTGCTAAAAAATAAGTTTTTATTTGTTAAATAAAGGTATAAACACATAGTGTTTCCCGGGCCCAATGCATGCGTTTTAATGGACGTAATGTACGTAGAAATTCTGTATGCGCGCCTACTCGTTCGATTTCAAATTAGAAATGCATTGAAAACATCATTCAATCACTATGTGTTGATACCTTTGTTTAACAATAAAAAAATTAATTTCTAGCAATGAAAATAATCAAAACCGATAGAATTTTACTTGAACTTTCAAATGCGGTAAGCAGAATTGCTATTTTATTTTTCAATCAAAAGTTATTCGGGTTCAAAAATTGCAATTTTTCGATTTTTTGAAAGTTCAACCCCGTTTATGCCGAAAACTATGCATCCTACCAAAAAACTTATAAAATAATTTTTTGCGTAGAATGACCCAAAAAATACAAAAACATATTTTGTTTTGCGAAAAATCGCTGTTATGTGATTCCTCAAGTTCTTTGTTTATAACAATCTTATCGACATCCGGATCGACTGTTACCCAAAAAATTCGTGTTCTACGGGTCAAAATATATAAAGAAAACTTGGGTAAGTCCATCTGAATTAAGGAGGCCGTTGTACCCCTACTGGCGACAGGACTAGAATTTTCAGAAGTCGATACAACAACGAGCTTTATCAACTTTATAAGGAAACACCCCTGTCAGACTTCATTAGAATACAAAGATTGCAATGAGCCGGACATGTGATAAGAATAAGAGAGGATAGGCTACCAAAAAGAGCACTGAATGCTAGCATGCAGTAAAAGAAACCGGTTTAAAAGCCAAGAAAGTGCTGGGAAGACATAGCAAACTGCGACACATAAGCCCTTTTAGGAGTCCGTTTATGGAGAAGAAAGAGCAGCCACAGACAAGCAAGGGTGGAGGCAAAACATAAAGGGACCAAGGCTCAATTTGGACTGTAGTGCCGTAGAAGAAGAAGAAAAAAAACTAAAAACTAGAAAGTTTATTCACCAATGTAGGGAGCTGGTTAATAGTGGGAGATTGTAGCCTTTGCACTGTATTAGCACATTGTCTGCCTGCCTCCATTTTGTCCCAACTCATTTCAAATGATGTAGAAACCGAAATGTGAGATTTGACAAATTTTTTAGAACTAAGATATTTGAAGAAGCCTTAAATATATTCCTAAAAATTATGTAACTGATGCTATTTAACACGAAAATAAAAATCTGGAACGTAAACCACATAATCAGTAAAATTTCGAGAATATTGACCCTTTGGTCCACCATCTGTGGTAACCTTGGTTATGGATATCTCATAAAAGTTATGAAATGTTAAACATGATTCTATTTACCAGTTAGTTCCAAAACAAATATAGCCGATAAAAAAATTAAAAACATGTTAATACACAAAGAAATAACAAGCCGGTATATCTCATCTCAACTACCGTTTGGAGAAATGAATTATACATTGAAAGAAAAAATGCCTGTCATGTCTTTTATCTCTGTTATGTTGTTATTAAAGCTATTAATAAAAGCCAAGCATAATTATTTATACATTGTTTACAAAACGATAAGTATTGGAATCATTAAGTTTATAAAATTATACGTCAGGTATTTTTTCCAATAACTGTTATAACAATTACGGCTTTGTCAAGTTCTCTGATATGAATGGTTTGTGGCATGCATTCAACACTTGCAGCATGTAATTATTATAGAAAACTGGATCGATGATACAAGATGAAGTTCATGAAGAAGATAAATAATGTATGATAATGTTGCAAGTGTACAGTGATATACGCAGGAGTAATGTACTGATTTTTGGAAAAATAAAAATATTTCTTTTTGGTAAAAAAATACGTTCTAACTTTCTCATTATGACCCATTCTTCATTTTCCACCACAATAGTCCGTTTTATTCTAAGTATTGATGTTATTTAATCAAATTTTTCTAGGGCATCCGATTCTCTCGAATCTCTCACCTACCAATTTTTCTGTTTTAAATTCCCACTATTCTTATTCTCCATATTCTCCATTATTCTATTAACCATATAACGAAAGAATAATTCCCCAAACATAAGCATTAACGGAAAGAAGGATAAAAATTCAAAGTAATCGAAATAACACCACGAATAGAGAGATAAGCAGAAAAAGAATACCAAAAATAAATTAGGACGGAAAACTAACGGTATAAAAGTGAGCAACTCCAATAAACGATTAAAAATAATCAGAGCCTCAGTGTTATGAGTAGAAAATTAATAAATGGAAAAAAGATACCGAAATTAAAGGATAAAGATAGAACTATGATCACCAGCAGATAAGAATTACTAAAGACAGGAGAAGAGTTATAACAGAATTATACACAGGCCGACAAAACCATGATGAGCAACGAACAGAAAAAATAAAAAATTCAGTAAAAAGAGTTCTTAATCCAGAATATGAAGAGATGTCCGATATATCAACAAACGAAATAAGGAACGAACTAAGGATAAGGAAAAGAAATAGAGCTCCGAAGGAGAAAACAATACCTATCGTTATAGAAGTGGCAAAGATTCAAGTGTTAACACTTTTAGGAAATATAAAGAAATTGTTCAGCTTGTATATGCACCAATGCGCAACATGTACAAGATGGCACAGTTTACTAACCATTTTATTACCTAAATAGGGCGATCGAACAGTCCTCGAAAATTACTTATCCATAAGCCCTTTAGACCACCCCTACAAGCATTCACAGGAACAATATCAAATAGACTAGAAATAAATACTAAATTATAAACCAAAAAAGAAGAACTTTAGGACACATCTTGAAAAGATGGAGCAATGCTGGAATAGTAAAAAAAAAAAGAATGTGTGTGTACTTTGTACGCAGGGAAGAAATTCTACTTATATTATATGATTTCAACGAAATAAAATACTTTAAACAGTTTATTTTTATTTTACTTAAATATTAAACTAATTTTAATACTTATCACTTTTCAAAAATTAAAAAAAAGAAATTGTCCGCATTTGAACCCGGGACCTTTCGTACATATTACGTTTTACGTAAATTACGTAATACGTATTATGTTACTTCCGAGGAAGACAAATCCAAAGACACAAAATTATAATGAACATCATAATTCTCTTTGCCTTATCCCTATGCCGGGTCTGCTTCCCTAATTGCATTTCTCCACACAATTCCATCTTGGGTCATATCAATGTTAATACCCTTTACCAACATGTACTGCCTTATCGCCTCCCCCCAGGTCTTCTTTGGTCTTCCTCTCCTACTCCTTCCAGGAACCTGCACTTCAGCTATTCTTCGTATTGGGTTATTAACGTCTCGACGTTGAACATGACCAAACCATCTTAACCTATGCTCTCTCATTTTGGCATCAATTGGTGCCACACCTAGACTTCCCCTAATATACTCATTTCTAATTTTATCCTTCTTTGTCACTCCACTCATCCATCTAAGCATTCTCATTTCCGCCACATGCATTCGTTGTTCCTCTTTCTTTTTCACTGCCCAACATTCAGTTCCGTACATCATAGCCGGTCTTATGGCTGTTTTATAGAATTTTCCCTTCAGCTTCATTGGAATTTTTCTGTCACACAACACACCACTCGCTTCTTTCCACTTCATCCATCCAGCCCTAATTCTACTTCATGCATCTCCATTTATTTCTCCATTACTCTGTAATACCGATCCTAGGTACTTAAAACTATTGCTTTTCACAATCATTTCACCATCCAAAGATACCATTTTATTTGTAGTAGCTCCATCTTTAAATAAGCATTCCAAATACTCTGTTTTTGTCCTACTTTTAAACCTTTTTCCTCAAGAGCTTGTCTCCACTGTTCCAGTTTTTGTTCTAAGTCTCTTTCACTATTTCCTACTAACACGACATCATCAGCATACATTAAGCACCATGGAATGTTACCCTGTAGTTTCGCTGTTATCTCGTCCAAAACTAATGAGAATAAATACGGACTAAGCACAGAGCCTTGGTGCAATCCTACTTTCACATGAAATTTATCAGTCTCTCCCACACCTGTCCTAACACTAGTTGTTACTCCCTCATACATATCCCTCACAATCTTTACATATTCACCAGGGACTCCTTTCTTATTGAGTGCCCACCACAGAATCTCTCGAGAAACTCTATCATATGCTTTCTCAAGATCAATGAATACCATATGAGCTTTTGTTTCTTTACTCCTGTATTTTTCCATCAACTGCCTTATAATGAAAATTGCATCTGTTGTTGATCTACCCTGCATAAAGCCAAATTGATTCTCGGATATTTCGGTCTCTTCACGTATCCGTCTGTCAATTACTCTTTCCCATATTTTCATGGTGTGGCTAAGCAGTTTTATAGCCCTGTAGTTTGTACACAAGTACCAGTATACTGCTTCTCCATTCGTCTGGCATTTGTCCGACTTCCATAATTCTATTAAATAGACCTGCTAGCCACCTTGTTCCTGCCTCTCCCAATGCTCTCCATACTTCCCCAGGAATATCATCTGGTCCTACCGCTTTTCCTTTCTTTATTTTTAGAAGCGCTTGAGCCACTTCCTCGTTGGTTATTTTGGTGACCATTGCTGCTACTGTATCCGTTGACTCTACAGGCTTATACAAAATTATACAGGCTTTACAAAATTATAATGAACATATGTACTAAATACACTAATATATTCTTTCCACCCTTTTTTGGACTGATTTATACATAACTTAAAAGATTTAGCAACGAAGTCCATACTGTCTGTGTGCGCATGCGCGCAGAATAATAAAAATTCACTCCCAATCGCGCTTAAAGAAGTATAACTTCAAAAAACCCTAAACAATGGAATGAAAAAGAGGGGATCCCCTAGACCCTAGAGGATCCCCTAAACCAAAAAGAGAGAAGGGAAGACAGAAGAAAAAACAATGTAACGCGAAAGGAAACAGAGGAAAAAACGACGTAATTAATGAGTAAGAAAAGGATTATTAAATTGACATGTGTTCGAGCTACTAACTTTCTGAGGAGAAAAGCTTACTTCTGGTTGAGTTTTTGACGGGAAAAGACATGTCTACTTTACCCGATTTATTTAATAGGGGCAGTAATCCCACTAGATCAAGTATTCCAAAAAAATAAATCTCCAGAGATTGTTCGTAGAGTTTATTTGTTAAATTTTTTTGTGTACAGTCAGTGTTTAAATTTTCAAAAAGCCGACCTTCAACAGCTAAAGTTATATTAGTTACACCTGTATGTTACATCTCCATGTTACCTGGAAAAGCATGAGAGTTGTTGGATCTTTACCAAATTCAAGATCGTATCTATTTTAGCCTGTTGAATTAATATTAACTACCAGAGTAATTTAAGAAGGCTACACGAACTTCACTTTTTTGACATGGTGCCTGTTTGTTTTTTGTTTGCAACCGAGAATTTTTTTCCGAGTTATATTCCCAATATCGTCAATTGTTAAAAGAATTAAATTAAATTTTTAATTTAGTTTTACTCTGGGCTAATTAGCAAATTTCATGGAAAAGTTATTTACCAGCAATTTTATTGCTGGAATCGAATTATAAGATCCTATATATTAATAATATAGGTATGCAAAGTCCTCAGACAGTGTGCTACTTTTTTTATAAACAAAATGGCGCCGACAAATCGAATTTTTTTCAATTATTGCTCTATAACTCCGAAGCTTTTAACTTTACAACAAAAACATTCAAATAAAAATTCACCGCAATTAAATTCTGCATAGAGATATGTTTTTCACGATTTGGTCCGACGAAAATTTTCCTCGGAAAATGCGGGTTTTCCTAACAAAAACTCTAATTTTCAAATAAAGTTTTAGGTAAGTAATTATTAATCAATAATTAACTTGGTATAGATTGTAATTCCAGAAGCCAATGAAAATTAAACGAATATTTTAGCAACAATTCAATTGTTAATTAACAATTTATGATCGCAATAATAACCAAAATAATCATGATACATTAATCAAACTTATAAAGATTATAAAGATGAGATGCTTATTTAATATTTTATCGACAAAATATAAATTTTTCTGTTTGCATAATCTTTAAAAATTTTGAAAAAAAAGATAGTTATAATACGCTGGTCTAATTAGTAAAGTACAAAGAAAGGTTATTTACCAGCAATTTTATTGCTGGAATCGAATTATAAGATCCTATATATTATTAATATAGATATGCAAAGTCCGCAGATAGTGTGCTACTTTTTTTATAAACAAAATGACGCCGACAAATCGTATTTTTTTCAATTATTGCTCTATAACTCCGAAGATTTTAACTTTACACCAAAAACACTCAAATAAAAATTCACCCCAATTTAATTCTACATAGAGGCATGCTTTTCCCGATTTGCTCCGACAAAAATTTTCCTCGGAAAATGTGGGTTTGCCCAACAAAATCTCGAATTTTCAAATAATTTTTTTGAGCCATTAATTATTTATCAATAATTATATAGCTTGGTGAAATAAAAGCTTTCTTGGTATAGATTATAAATTCAGAAGCCGGTGAAAATGAAACGAATATTTTAGCAACAATTCAATTGTTAATTAACAATTTACAGTCGCAATAACAACCAAAATAATCATGAGACATTGATCAAACTTTGAAAGATTTTAAAGGTGTGATGCCTATTTAATATTTTGTCGACAAAATATAAATTTTTCATTTTTTTTGCATAATCTTTAAATGTTTAAAAAAAATTGTTATAAACAAATTAACATTCTCAGAAATTGTTTATTATATTCTAATTTTAAAAATACTTAAAATGCGTATTTCAAAGGTCTTGAAAATGAATGCTTTAAAAAAAATTTCCAATCATTTGCAAAAAAGTTATGAAACAGCAAAGTAAATATACGATTTCTCCGTTGTTTATAATTTGTTTTAATTGTTTCAAAGCTTAAAAGTGAGTCTATGGTACAATCTAATTACTCACAAAGAATGTCAAAAATTAGTGGAATGGTTATATTTTAATCAAAGATTAAAAATACTTTTTTTTTGTAATTTTTAGCGCAAAAGTAGGCCTGATACAGAGTCGGAGCTAAAATGTTCACTTGAAGCGACTGACACGCAGCATACATTATTTATTAAAAGTGTATGTCGCGCGGCCGCCGGTCGTCGCTCCGAGTGAAAATTTTAGCTACAGTACTGTATTATTCTACTTTAGCGCATGTAAATTACAAAAAAATATATTTATAATCTTTAATTAAAATATAACCATTAAACTTATAATCGATATTTTTTTGTAAATAATTAGCTTGTAATTTAAACTCACTTCTACGCTTTGAAAGAATTAAAAAAAATTATAAACACCGTAGTAATCGTATGTTTATTTGCTGTTTCATAACTTTTTTGCAAATGGTTGCAAAAAAGTTTTAAAGCATTCATTTTCAATATATTTGAAATGCGCATTTTAGTTATTTTTTAAAATTATAATATAATAAAAACTTTCTGAGAAACGTTAATTTGTTTATAACTATTTTTTTTAAAACATTTAAAGATTATGCAAAAAAAATAAAAATTTATATTTTGTCAACAAAATGTTAAATAGGCATCTCATCTTTAAAAGATTTCAAAGTTTAATCAGTGTATCATAATTATTTTGGTTATTATTGCGATCATAAACTATTAATTAACAATTGAATTGCTGCTAAAATATTCGTCTAATTTTCACCAGCTTCTGGAACTATAATCTAAACCAAGAAGGCTTTTAAGTCACCAAATTATTTAATTATTGGTAGATAATTACTTATCTAAAGCTTTATTTGAAAATTAAAGATTTTGTTGGGAAAACCCGCATTTTTCGAGGAAAATTTTCGTCGGAACAGATCGGGAAAAACACGTGTCTATGCAGAATTTAATCACGGTGAATTTTTATTTGAGTGTTTTTGTTGTAAAGTTAAAATCTTCGGAGGTATAGAGCAATAATTGAAAAAAACACGATTTTCGTGCGCCATTTTGTTTATAAAAAAAGTAGCACACTGTCTGAGGACTTTGCATACTTATATTACTAATATATAGGATCTTATAATTCGATTCCAGCAATAAAATTGCTGGTAAATAACTTTTCCCAAAAATGGCCTATTCTCCGATAATCAGCCTAGACTATTTCCCCTAAGTCGAGTTAAGTCCTGATCCAGTAAAAATTAGGCTTTTTGTTTTATTTGATTTTTAATAATAACGGTAACCACCTCTTTATGATCAAATAAGTTACCTACTATTCAATTTTTCATTATATTTTTCGTTTTATTTGATTTCTAATCAACGGTAACCACATCTTTACCGACCAATACTATTATTTGATTTTGCATGTAATTGTAGTATGTTGGAGAAGTGCAAAAAGAAAACATGACCATTTTCGCTATACAGTGATGAGTGCGCTAATAACCGGCAAATTAACGCAAAAGACGGAAAACGTAATAGGTTAAATAAAAAGAAATGAAACTATACTAAATTTACAATCAAGATGTAGTAGAAATAAACAAATCAAGACACGTTAAATGCTACTAGGGGCACTCCCGAATCATAATTTACAATGTATAAGGTACATTCCATGTCAAATCATTCAGGCAAAAATTTTTGGATCTCCGATCTGTCTGAAAATTGGTATATAGCTTCTGCGGTACGTAAAAATAAGATATTTAAAGTCAAAAAATCTTCTTCTTCTTTTTTTCTAAAAATGTTATTTTAGGCGATTTTACAGTGATTTGGTGTTTATTTAAACAAATTTGCATTTTCTGTCGTAAAGTATCAATGAAAAACATAATATTTTAATAGAAAGAACTCAAAAATGTCATTATATGGCATTATAACAAGTTATTTTGAATAAAATCAAGTTTTTGATCAAATTTTATAGTGTAAAAAACGTTAAAATACCGTTTTTTACATTTTCCTCCATTTCCAAAATACATTATCATCGATTTGGCTGAAAATTTGCCCACAGATAGGCAAAAGATAGGACTTTAAGTGGTTAGAAGGATTTAAATTATATTTCAATACCAAAAAAGTTACATGCAGTAATATCAGATTCAAAAGTATATATTAGTCCAGTCGGGATATCATTTGACCTTGAATGCCGAGCTGCCCAAAATTTTATTTTTCTGATCTTTAGGGGAGTCAATAGTAGCCTAAATTTAAAATCACGAATGAATTCCTCCGTTACGTTAGCCGCCATCTTGATTTTAAAGGAGAACCTGTTTGGCTCAATATCTCCGCCATTTTTAACTTTTCGACAAAAATGGTAGGAACTGAAATTGTTCCAAATAAATCGTATTTACAATTATTACAATTTTTTTTAACAATTTTTGTCGTGAGGTCGATATTTTCGAGTTAATTTTACTTACAGTAGACGCCTATATTTTTGACTATAATATTGCATGTAACTTTTTTGGTATTGTAATATAATTCAAATCCTTCTCACCACTTAAAGTCCTATGTTTTGCCTATCTGTGGGCAAATTTTCAGCCAAATCGATTATGATGTATTTTGGGAATGGAGAAAAATGTAAAAAACGGTATTTTAACGTTTTCTACACTATAAAATTTAATCAAAAGCTTGTTTTGAATCAAAGTAACTTGTTATAATGCCATATAATGACATTTTTGAGCCCCTTCTATTAAAATATTATGTTTTCCATTGATACTTTACCATAGAAAATGCAAATTTGTATAAATAAACACCAAATCACTGTAAAACCGCATAAAATAACATTTTGAGAAAAAAAGAAGAATAAGATTTTTTGACCTTAAATATCTTATTTTTACGTCCCGCAGAAGCTATATACCAATTTTCAGACAAATCGGAGGTACAAAATTTTTTTTGCTCCAAAATTGAGTGATTTGAAATGGAATGACCCATAAACTTTGGAAATCATGATTTGGGATTCACAATGTATATATACATTGTAAAATCTAGAGAATTGTATAAAAATCTCCTGTGACAGTTTGACTCTGATACGTCTAAATATGGGAAATTATCAGTAGTAATTGCACAAGAGCTCTAAAATTCTATATTAATTTTAGAGATCGAGTGCAATTTGTTGCGATTATTTCATGAATAAAAATGTTCAAAACCAAAATTTTATTGTAATTCATTTATGTAAATACAAATTAGTACAATTAAACACACAGTTATTATAAATATTTGACGGTTGAAAGTCATCACTTCTATAATTTTTAAAACATTAATTGTCATTAATGTCACTGAATGTATTTTTTCATAGCAACGAAGGGCATCTGACGTAATATACTTGACGACGGGAAATTATCAGTAGTAATTGCACAAGAGCTCTGAAATTATTGAATTTTTCCCGAGTGACACTTTGACAGTTTTGATTTCATGAGCCGAAGGCGAGTGACATTATGTCAAAGTGTCACGAGATCAAAAATTCTATATTAATTTCAGAGGTCGAGTGCAATTTGTTGCGATTATTTCATGAATAAAACTGTTCAAAACCACATTTTATTGTAATTTATTTATGTAAGTACCATTAAACACAGTTTTTATAAATATTTGACGATTGAAAGTAATCACTTTTATAATTTTTAAAACATTAATTGTCATTAATGTTTCTGAATGTATTTTTTCGTAGCATCGAAAGGCATCTGACGTAATATACTTAACGACGGGAGATTATCAAAAATTATCGATTTAATTCAGATTTCTGTAGCTTTCTATTGGTCAGAATCTCCTATGAATGAAATAATCAATATAATGAAAATTTTATAGGATTCTATTGATAATAATTTCGTACCTCTACTAGTTTTATCTCTTTTTATTACATAACGTATTACGTTTTCCGTCTTTTCCGTTATTTTGCCGGTTAATTAGCCCATTCATCACTGTATACTAATAAACCTCAAAATACACAACCACACTATAATATAATGTTTTGTTTTCAGCTTTTGAATAGATTCCGTTTTTTTCGCCGGCTCGAAGAAAATCATCTAGTGTAAAAAATCAACGAACGACGATGAATTTATCATACACTGACAATTCAATTGTAAGATATTTCCACTCGCCTACACTATTTTTCGTGGTTCTGTGACGGAATCATTGATATCCCCAGAGGCGGATTAAATATTATCTTTTAGAGTAATACAGAATATTTCGGTTTAGTAGAAACGTGTCTTTTAAGATTTTTATTTACTAAAAATGTTTGGAGGTATAGTGAAATAACAAGAAAGCTCACATATTTATTTCTTTTAACTTCCAACTTCCAATGATAGTTTATAGAGGAATTGCAATAGAGTGAAGAATTTGGTCTGTCACTCACTAAACATAAAGAAAACAAAATTCATGGTTATATCAAAGAAAAATATTAGAAACATCAATCTACACGTAAATAATAAGACTATAGAACGAGTTCAGAATTATAACTATTTAGGGACAAACATTAATGAAACAAACGAATATACCAAAGAAATCAGAATTAGAATAAAAAAGGCATTCAATAATATTAAAGAAATCGGAATGGGACGTTTCATCGCCGCCGGTTCATCGCCGTCGTTTCGATGCCGCCGGTTCATCGCCAGTCCATTTCATCGCCGTCATATCTCGCATTTCCTAGAACTCCTAATTAATACTAAAAATAAATAATAATTGTAACTGTCGAAAATTCGGAAATATATCAGATAGCGATTAATTGACTGGCGATGAATCGGCCGGTATCGGCATCAAACTGGCGGCATCGAAACGGCGGCGATGAAACGTCCTAGACCCAAAGAAATATTATGTAGTAAAGACCTCAGCCTAAATCTTAGAAGACGAGTACTAAAGTGTTATGTATTTTCTGTTCTTTTGTATGGTGTGGAGACATGGACTCTTAATACACAATGTCTCAATAGATTGGAATCATTTGAAATGTGGACATATCGAAGAATACTGAGAATCTCCTGGACAAATAGAATAACCAATGAAGAAGTACTAAGAAGAATAGATAACAGCAGGAAAATACTGGATTCCATCGAAATAAGAAAACTGCAAAACTTGGGTCATATAACACGTGGTGACAGATATGAACTCCTAAAATTAATAATGCACGGAAAGCTTCAAGGAAGGCGTAGCATAGGTAAAAGAAAAATGTCCTGGCTGAGAAATCTCAGAGAATGGTTTGGATGCAACTCAACTGAACTCTTTCGGGCTGTGGTGTCAAAAGTTAGAATAGCCATGATGATTGCCAACCTTCATCGCGGAGATGGCACGTAAAGAAGAAGAAGATAGTTTATACCATTAAGAAGTGGTGACAGTTAACAACAAAATATAAAATTTTAATATACGAAACATCAAAACAAATTTTACTAGGTGATGCAGAATGCACTGACCAATTTTTTTTTTATTTAAAACTTGTCAATGTGCTCTCGTTATCATTTTAGAGGTTGAATGAAAACGTCCAAGAAAAGGTGAAATTAATACAAAATTTCGTGCAATCAGTTATAGTAGGGGAGGAAAGTACCTATGATAAATTTGCAGTTACTCGAGCGTTATGGGGACCGATTGGGTTGTGAAGAGTAGGTCTTAAAAATAAAAAAAAAAATAAGTTTTCCATAAAGTGGAGGACTTTCCATTTTTTAATTTAATTTTCTATTTCCAACAATCGTTTTTCCGATTATAGCGCCATCTATCCATAATTCGAAAAAATATCTCGAATAAAAGTTGCTTATTTTTACGTAAAGAATCCAAATCTGGAATAAAAATTGGGAGCTCCTATTTAAGATTTTAAAGTTACCCTCCCCCCCCCCCTATTTGTGGGTGTCATGTGCCATTCGATAGATTTTTCAAAAGTATTGAATACGTGTATTTTGCATTTTTTTTGTTCTGATGTTCATTTCGCGAAATATCGCTGCGCTCGTATCTAAAATTTAAAATTTACCACCCACCCCACTTAAGTGGGGATCTTGTTTGGTATAATTCGATAGATTTTTGAAAAATATTAAACATGTATTTTTTAGTTTTTCGATCTGAAGTTCATTTCGCGAAATATTCGCTTTTTCTGTGAAACTTTGTGACCCGCCTATTTTCTTACGTCAAACAAACTTGCTCAAATCGTCAGATTTTTTAAATGTACATACACTCTTCTGCATGTACTTAGCTTACCTTATCTTAACCTAACGATTTCTAGTTTTTCTAAGGATAGATTTTTTTTCAGACCCTCTTTAACGAACTCCCCCGTATTAAGAGCCAATACATATACTCGTATTATGTAAATGTAGAGGTACATTTACACTTATAGGGTTTCTCCCATGTGATAATCTGACGCGCTCGAGTACCTGCAAAATTACCCGCTTGGGCTCCCCTACCATTATATTTATAGGATTGAAAATTTAGAGCCATAGGATCTCAAAGATATGCCAGTGTTGGTTTCAGTATTTATTTCTATTCATATAACATAGCAAAGAATATATGATTACTAACATATTCTATTATGGCTGCTACCAAGTTGTCCCTAAAGTCCAGCCTTTTTATCAACGTCTATCATGACATCAGGTGATACTTTTACAAAGTCTTAGAGCTCGAGTTAATAATGCTCAAATGTATTGAGCCTTATCCTATCCAACCTTGAGAAGTTGCACACAACGTGTTCATCAACCTGACCAATGCCATTATGTCCAGGCACCCAGGGTCAACTTACTTTGTCGCTTTTTTCGATCAGAAGAAAGTAAGGCTATTACAATATTTTATTGCAAACAAAAATCAAATCGTAAATATTAAAAATAATGACATCTCGATTAGTACATGAACTTAATGAAGATGATCCAGATCGCAGAATAGAGTTCTGTGACACAATTTTAAATATATTTAAAAAATTTAGAATTGTTTTAACCAAATCCTTTTTTCTACTTTTAGGCTAATTTCCATTTAAATGGCAGTGTCAATAAACAAAATTAAAAATGAAAATCCGCATTGGATGATGGAAGCACATCTCCTGTCGTGTTTCTCGACAATAAATTTTCAAATCGTTGGATTGGAAGAAGAAGAGCTATCGAATTACCAACAAGATCTCCGGATTTGACGCCTCTAGATTGTTTTATGGAGTTATTTTTTAAGCTAAGTGTACCTACTTAAATAGGCCACAGACTATCCAAGAACTAAAAGACAGAATTACAGAAGAGATAGCAGACCATAGCAAAGTTCGATCTTTAATATCAGTTTAGAAGTTAAAATAATAATTCCAAATCCAATATGTCCTTCCGCACTTTTGCTAATTCCGTCACTGGATGTGAAGTTGTTTGTTCTCGCGCCTGTCTTTCACTTGTCACATGCCATGTCTTGACATAAGTTCCGATGACCTTTTGAAAAGAAATGCTTTATCGAGGTCGCTATTAAATAGCTATAAACATCATTATTGAATGCAGATGGCAAAATATCACGTCAAAATGGTAACAATTGATTTAGACCATAAATAGAGCCGGTTATTTTTTTTTAAACGGAGATCCAAGACAGGCCAAGCCAGCTAATATGATAAAATTGCATATACAGGGTGTGCGACAAACTGTAGGGGGTGATACTACATAAAAAATAATGAGAGTTTGTTGTATAAAGATGTCCGCAAATGCTTCGTTTCTGAGATACGGAATTTTGATTTTTTTTACAAATTGACCATTTATTTATTGCTCTAAAGCCGGTTGAGATATATAAATGAAATTTGGTAGATTTTAAAAGGTGGTTACAATTCTTGACATGCAATTAATCATTTCATATTCATATTTGACGCGCAAATTGAAAGTTATTTCTGTTGTCATAATTTATGACCAAAAACATTTCTTGTCGTTTTTCATATGGTGCGCTGTTTTTATGCAAAAAAAAAATAAAGAACCTTAGCGCGTATTTTTCATTTCCTTAATACATTATTAAGAATTATCAAATACAGTGACATTAAGTCAGAACAATAACAGAAAGTAACACTTATAACAACTAGATGCAAAGCTACAATAAATGCAAACATCTAGAGGATTTAACAACAGGAGTAATACCCCAGGATTGGTTGCTGTCCGCATTTCTAACACTAGCAAAGTCAATACATGCGACAGAATGCTCCCAGTACAGAACAATTTCTTTAATTCTTTAATAAGCCACACACTTAAGATATTCCTCAAAATAATACATGGAAGACTATACAAAAAAATAGAGGAAGATATAGATGACACCCAGTTTGGTTCAGAGGGGGACTAGGAACGAGAGAGGCTCTGTTCGCTTTTAACGTTCTCGCGCAAAGACGACTAGATATGAACCAAGATCTCTATGTCTGCTTTATAGATTATCAAAAGGCTTTTGATAGAGTACGACATCAGAAACTCATAAAACTTTTAAAAGAGAAGAATGTGTACAGTCGAGATATTTATTGTCAATCTGTACTGGAATCAAAAAGCAACGGTTAAAATCGAAAATGTCGAAACAGAGGCCATAAAAATCAAGGTAGGTGTTAGACAGGGTTGCGTGTTGTCTCCAATGTTATTCAATCTGTACAGCAAAGCTATTTTTAAGGAAGCAATATCAGAGGAAGAACAGGGTATATCAATAAACGGAAAAATCTTGAACAACATACGATTCGCAGACGACACCGCTATTTTTGCAGACAGTCTAGACGCACTGCAACTATTAGTAAATAGATTACATCAAGTCAATATGGACTGTGGACTACAAATGGACGTTAAGAAAACCAAGTTCATGATTATTTCTAAGCAACATAAAGTAGAAAGGTTGGATATCGAGGGAAAACGAGTAGAAAGACTGAACAACTACAAATATCTGGGAACCTGGGTAAATGAAAACAATGACCAGGGTAGAGAAATCAGGACACGCATTGAAATTGCAAACAAGCATTTATAAAAATTAAAAAGATGTTTGTTAATCGAGACCTTCCTCTGGAGCTGAGGATAAGAGCCTTAAGATGCTACGTGTTCTCGACTTTGTTGTATGGAGTGAAAAGCTGGAGACTAAAAGTAGAACATATAAAGAAGTTGGAAGCCTTTGAGATGTGGTGCTATAGAAGTATTTTGGAAATACCATGGATCCAACGAGTTACAAATGCAGAAGTGTTAAGAAGGCTGCAAAAGGATTGCGAGGTGATAAAGAACATCAAAACAAGAAAGCTAGAATATTTAGGCCACATTACCAGAGGTGCGAAATATGAGATATTAAGGCTCATAATGCAAGGTAAAATAAAGGTTAAAAGATCTATAGGTAGAAGAAGAATTTCCTGGCTGAGAAACTTAAGAGAGTGGTATAGGAGAAGGAACTACAAGAAGAAGAGGATTTAAATATGGAGATTCGGTCAGCCAGTGTACCGTACCTCTCATACCTGTCCAACGATTTGGATATAATGTATTTTAGTGATACGTAAAATAATGTTAAAATGGGCTTTTGCACTATCATGCGTGAACCATAAGATTTGTCTCAGATACAGAAGAGAAAAAATAGGTAACTACTTGTAGAACACTAAAGTATGTAAGATTCGCCTGTTTAAAGTTATAAATACAAGAAAGAATACAGGGTAGAAGGAGTCGTGGAAGAATACGCATCTCCTGGTTAAACAATTTGAGAGCTTGGTTTAACTGCACTTCTGCTGACCTCTTTAGAGCAGCGGTATCGAAAGTGCAAATTGCCATGATGGTTGCCGACCTTCTTAGAAAACATGGCACATGAAGAAATAGATGGACACACTAAAAGTTCATCAATTACCCCATTTCATACATTTACTGAAGACTAATGTTGAAAAGGAGCTTCAAAGATTCCATGTGAATTTTTCCCAGCTCATAAAGTGATTGTTATGGAAATTTCGTATACAATGTCGTCCAAAAGTAGCATTGTCAGTAAACGGGTGATTTGATCAAGAATCCACTGGCAAAAAATATACGAATAAAGTCTCTAGGTAGGCACTCGAGCTTGCACACGTTATATATGAAATGGATTTTTTTTATTGTTACAAACGCCATCTGTTTATTTCAAACTATAAACACTAAGCATTTTTGTTGAACAGAATTTGAAACATTAAGAGTGATCGCCCAGTGGCTATAACTCTATTGGTTGAATGTTTCTGGATATACATTGGTATGACTTATATCTATTTATTTCACTACTTAATCTAAAATTATTCTAAACTTTTACTTGTTGTCTATTGTCTATAGGGTAAATCCAGTGGACTACGAATATTTAGTCTGTTGTTTTGTACACTGTTGTCAAGGAGACCGATTACAAGATTGTTGGAGTGCACTTCAAGACGCTTTAGATATTTATCACTACACTGCGCGATCACTTGTTTCACTGTAGGAATTTTTAGATCACTGTAGATGACCTGGTTTGAGATAAACCAAGGGGCAGTCGCTATAGTTCTTAATGTCTTTGACTGGAATCGTTCTAGGATACAATGAAATGGATACAATTGATGTTCTTTTCTTCGAGTTGAACAGTTCGTACTTGTTTCCATGTTCCATTTTGACGCAAACTTTGGTAAAGACGAGCAACTATTGTGTGATGGGGTACATGAAAGAAGAAAAGTAAGAAGATAACTGAACTAGACCTTCATTATGATTTTATTATGAAACGATGAACCTAGAACAAAACAGTACCGAATAATTTAATATCATATCAGAAAATAATTTTCCTAGAGGGGATTCTTCCTCTTGATGTGCCTATCCGTGTCGAATGTTGGCGATCATCATGGCAATCTTTAGTTTATCTGCAGCAGCGCGGAAAAGCTGTATGTACATATGTTGTGTTGAACTAGGTTCTTAGGTTCGTTAACCTTGTTCGTTAAGGATGTTCTTCTTCTTCCTGGACCTCGCTTTCCAAATATTTTTACTTGCAGGATGGCTTGCAGGAGGTCATATCGGCATTCATTTCTAAGTATTACTTTCGAGATTTGATGGTGGTCAGTACCTCTCGGTTCTTTTTCATTCTTCTGAGGACATCCTCATGTGTAACCCGATCAGTCCACAGGATTTTAAGAATTCTCCGATATAGCAACATCTGAAATGCTTCCAATTTTCTGCACATATCTTCGTTGAAGTTCCACTATTGAACACCACATAGAGGGACAGTCTTGGGATATTTCCGAATTTTCCTATTCTGGAGTAGTATACATAGTGTGACCAACTCCAATTCAGTGCAATTCGGGACAAGGCTGAAAAAAATATCTAAAATCCGGGACTTTTCAACGAAAATCGGGCCATTTTTTAAATGAAGAATTTTAATATCATTTTATTGATTATTTAACATTTTTATGTTGACAATGATATTTTTGATGCCATTAAGCCACAATTGATTGTAATAATAATTACATTTTTGTTAGTTTTTGACATTTCGACTTCCAATCCGGAAATCCTTCTCAAAAAAGGAAAAAATTAGAAAATCAACTGATGTTGGATTTCCATGTAAATACATATCACCTTAAGTTAATATAAAATTGTAATTATGATCACAACCAATTGTGGCTTAATCTTATCAAAAATACAATGTATGTCTTTTCATAAGACGATAATTAAAATACAGAAACGAAAAACGTCCACTAATAATTTTATTAGTATTACACTCTACGTCTAGAAAATGTCGATTATTTTCGACCAAAAATTCAATTTTATGTAAATCCTTAGAAGAATAACGTATTCAGAACTTTAAAATAGAACTTTACCAAATAGTTGAAAATTCGAATGGCCCGAAAGCCTTGTCCGGGACGCTGGGACACGACTTTGTAATTCGGGCCATGTCCCGGATTATTCGGGCTAGTTGGTCACACTAAGTATATACTTATTTTGAAATTAGTTTTAGTAGTTAAAACTTGTTTATTTTAATAATAATAATTTTCATGATGTAAAAGTCCTCAAAGTTCAATACTGTTTCATAATACCTATATTATTGATTGTTGTACAAATAAAAGACATACAAGCAACATATTTTAACCCAAACAGATTTCTTGAATTCTCATCAGTATTAATTTCTCCACAGAACAAACTGTCGTCGTGTTTTTTGTATTCAAACGCTAAGAAATAAAATTAAAAAAATGAGGATTTCTTTTATTTATCACATGGCGCACAAAAGTCGGTCCCACTGAGATAACACAAAGAGACTTTACATAGATAGCATGCAATACTGCTTTGGTATTAATATTTTATACGTAGGACAGTGGTGGAGATTGGATATGAAAGAATATAATAGGGTTATAGGGAAATCTGTTTAAAACCTGCTTTAAAAATTGGTTATTTAATGAAACAAAAGATTTTCGTTTTTATTTTAATGAATTATAAATAAAAAAATATGAAAAAAAAATTTTTTAAGAAACGCTTTTCTTTAGTTACGAGTGACTCTAATTATAAAAGAATCAACTAAAAAGAAAAAATAAAAAAAATTGAAAAAATCTAACACATTCGTCAAAGAAAAGCGTGGCGCGCGTCTTCCTTGAATATTTTTTCTTTTTAGTTGATTTTTCTATAACTAAAGTCACTCGTAACTAAAAAAAAGCGTTTCTTAAAAAATTTTTTTCATATATTTTTTTACTTTTTAGTCTTACACTTTTCAAACATTAAAATATATCGTCATGTTTATTAAAATATGTATAAAACATATGATGTACTAACATGAAAATTAGTCGGAATCGGCAAAAAATTTGAAACTTTATTGTTTATTTATGAAGCATAACGTAAACAATTAACGTAAAAAGTAAAATTATGTATAGCTCATATAATTAGCTACAATCTGTAAAAGTTTTAAGTTTCTTCATTGTAAAAAACAAGAGAATTTAAGCATTTTCCGTTAAAATCGTTTTTTATTTTAACAATTATTAATAAACATAAAAAAAATTATTGACTATTCGTGTATTGTTAAATTTTTAGTCATTTGCATTGAAGAAAAGGCAGTCAAATTAACGTCTAAAAATTTGACCCAAACGATTGTAGCACAAAACGTCTCTACCGGTGGTTTTTCTAAGACTACAATAAAAACACGAATTTTTTGAATTCGAGTTTTGGTTGAAGTTTTATTTCGTATCGTATTGAAATTTGACACGAATAAGCGCCGATTTTTATATATACAAAAATATATGAGCGTTCAAAATTTGAAACTTTATTGTTTAGTTATGAAGCATAACGTAAACAGTTGACGTAAAAAGCGAAATTCTGTATAGTTCATATTATTAGCTACAATCCGTAAAAGTTTCTACATTGTAAAAAACAAGAGAATTTAAGCATTTTCCATTAAAATCGTTTTTTTTTTATTTAAACAATTAATAAACATAAAAAAATTTTATTGACTATTCGTGTATTGTTCCCGCGAATGCATATGTCTGCAAATTTTCATTCATTTGCATTGGAGAAAAGGCAGTCAAATTAACGTCTAAAGATTTGACGCAAACTAGTGAACTAAAGAAAAGCGTTTAAAAAAGCAAAAAAACTCCTCTAATAGTGGTTAATTCTAAACGCAGATCGAGTATTTGACAAATATTTCGCCCAACCTTCATTTGATTCTGGTAAAACCCAACCAACTGGAATTTTCGAACCCGTCTCATTAGTGGGTGATACTAGGAATGTATTCCAACTTTTTCTTATTGCAATAAACGTTTCCATGTCTCTTTCAGCAGCAGTCAAAGCCCTTTAAGTAGGATTCAACTGTAAGTAAGAAGTATCAACTGTTTAAGACCAAAAAACACCGTATGCCATTCGTCCAGTAGTCTTTGTTCTTTAGATAATATTACCGTTTTTTATCTTCAGTAGCCTTCTTTTCCAACATCAGTTTTCTCTTCCTTGGCATATGTTTGGAGAGATGACTCTCACATATTCTTTAACTTTAAAACAGTTATATTGAATGCGTTATGATCTTCTAAAGAAGATTTCTCGCCTCTTTATACCGCCATATAGTATCTAATAAACCTTAGTCTTGCTAGGTAGCCCATGCGTCTGACAATACACATTCAGCGTCCTTTTGAATATATTCTGCTATTTTGAGTTTTTTTTTTCGGCTTCTTTTTATTAGCTAACCATCAATACTCTTAGAAGTACTTTTAACCTTATATTCCTAAATAATAGAACTATTCTTCATTGTTCATGACAACAGGTACACTAATGTGATTTAGATCGTTCACTGCTTCTTCTCGGAGATATTCTTACTACTCTGTTTTGTGCCATTTTCTCAATGTATTTATTTTATTTTTTTTTCTTGTACCCATGTCCTTGTCATCCAACCAAATCTAAGTTGGAATGATTTCTATTATATTCAGTTCTTTCCTTGTCATATAAAGGTTTGCTAGTTATTCTTTTCACTATTTTCCTATCTGTTGTTTCCATGGATCACTGATAAAGACTTGTGATTCAATACAGAAAAGAACATAAAGCTATATTTGGAACAAACGACCTATACAGAGCGTTGTTGAAAGAAATGAAAAGGAAATTCTGCAAAAAACAAGCGGATTACATCTCCCAGATATACAGAAAATAGAAGAACACAGTTGTCGGAATGAATCGACAGATTTATTTCGAAAAGTCAATCTCTCTACCAGAAAGTTGAAACCTCAAACGTAGTCTGTGATGGATAAGGAAGGTAATATAAATACCGATACCGACGAAATATTCGAAACGTGGCGAAACTATTGTAGCGATTTATATAGAAATAACAAAACTCTAGCAGAAAATGTGTAGCTCTCCGACCACCAAAAAGAACCTACTGTCTTGTTATGTGAAATTAAACCACTAAAGGGAATTAGATCCTTAGAAACTAAAACAACACCAAGGAGAAATGCTGCAGTATCTAGGTGACAAAGGATTACATATATCTTATAATCTAGCTATGTCGCTGTTTGCAATTCCGGAAGATGACCATCTGATTGGTGTACCTCTATTTATATTCAACTACACAAAAAGGAGCCTCTATATGATTTTAAAACAGATTAAAAACTTACTTATATTATCAAATACCGCAAGAACAAGTAAGGTTTATAAAGGGAAACTAAAGAGAATTTCAAGTATCTATGATAATATGCTTTGTTAACTACCAAAAGACATTCGATTGTGTAAGATAGATAAACCTTTGGTGCTTCGATACGACTTGTAACACTTATTAAAAATCTGTAAATAATATAATACTACTAGATCAGAAGATATTAATCCAATTTATAGAAGAGAGAAGGGATAGATAAGGAAGCGTTTTGTCACCCGACTTATTCAATATTTATTATGGTAAACATGTCACGAGAATGCGTTCAGCAGGATGGGTCGATGGAGTAACGGTGGCCGGTAGAAAAATCTTTAATTTAAGATTTCCTGATGACACTACACGTATAGAAAAAAATCAACAGGAAATACTCATTGTTTTAAATCTCAGTTCTAAAGCAAACTTCTAATAAGAATAGTAGCTAGAAAAGGTTAGTAGAAGTAGTAGCTAGTAGCTGGTTAAAAGCACGGCGAAGAAGAATGGGAATATGGTGATGGACGATCACCAATAGGTATATCGGCAAATGAAAGCATAAGTATAAAAAATTGTCAGTCTCTTAGTTGAACGCCACTGGTTGTAAATATTTTATATGTTCACCACCGAGGATTTCACGATGCTCATATTTTATACTTGTTTGTCAAGATCTTTAGCAGTTCTTGTTGAAAATTAATTTGGTTCTTTATGGCGTGCCGAACCGATTCAAAATAGTAATAAAAACCACTTTTAAAAGTGGTCAAGTATTTTGACTAATTTTTGGTAAAGAAGACAAATTAGTGTCGCCATATAATAAAGGGGTTCCACTAAACGTATCGTGGTAATTTTCTAGAAGAGATGCTTCCTACATAATCTTATATACTTAATAAAAGAGTGTCCTAGTTCTGTCATGCAATGCACCCACGATGCTGTGCATTTTATTTATTCAACAAGCCAAAAGCTCAGATTTTTCTAAACTATTCTACCCGTGTTGAGCTGCCCCCCCCCCCCACTTGCAAAAATTAAAAAACAAATAGCCCTGATTTATGAGCTATTTATGAGCTCTCATATTCCGCAAACTAAAAATTTTGAGCTCGTTCCACTGAGCAGGAATTTAATACCCTAGTGGGGGGGGGGCTGAGTCAGCCCCCCCACTACTTAAAAATAGGAATATTGAATCGGTTTTTGCGGCAGAATTACGAGCTATTTATGAGCTCTTGAAATTATATACTTTCGATTTTTGAGCTCATCCCCTTCACCCCCAAACAACCCTTTAATTGATTTAACTTAAGAGAAAGATGCTGAGAAAACTTAAAATATATCGTATTGCGGATATAATTCATATAGCTTATATACTCTAAGAATAAACTATTAAATCAAGAGCATTTCGATTATTGAGCTACAACCCCTTCGCAAGAAAACCACCCTATCTTCCCGGCTTAAGAGAAAGTTGTACTTAAAATGCATTAAACTAATTATTTGGCGACTACATATCATTTAATAATTTATAACCTTCCAAATTACGCGCATTTAGATCAGTAAATTGCAATTTATTTTGTATAGTGCAGTCGCTGAAGGTAAAAATCAACGATTACCTTCAATTTCGGTGAACCTTCATCGATTCTCACGAAAATTGGTCAGTAGTTAGAGGATACGTCAAGAAACAAAGGTGACATGGTACCACCTTGCGCCTTTACCCTGAGGGTGGATACCGCCCCTTCTCGGGGGTGAAAATTATTTTATAAAAAATAAATGCACAAATCAATAAAAGAACAAATTAAAAGCAAAATTTATTATATAAAGTTAATAAAATAAGTCAATACTTTTTAAGTTATTAAAGATCAAAGATTTTAATTATTTGTGAAAAAATGCATGTTTTGAAGAGGTTTTTTGTAAATCACTGAAAAACTTTAAGTTTTTACAAAAAAGTTAATAGTAGTTTAATTCGTATAGCTTATATTCTAAGAATAAACTCTTAAATCACGCGTCTTTCGATTATAGAGCTACAACCCCTTCGCAAGAAAACGACCCCATATTCCCGGCTTAAGAGAGAGAGTTGTTCTTAAAATAATTTAAATTAATTATTTGGCGACTACATATCGTTTAATAATTTATGAGCTTGCAAAATATACGCATCTCAATTATTGAATTGCCATTTTCTTTCTATAGTGCAGTCACTGAAGGTAAAAATCAACTATTACCTTCGATTTCGGTAAATCGCCATTTATTTTCACGAATTGACAATAAGAACTTGGGGTTTCAGCCTGGGGTATATGTCACCCCTTCTCGGGAGTGAAAATTACTTTATTAAAAATAACCCCACAAATCGAGAGAGTGACAAATTGTAAGCAAAATTTGTTATATAATGTGATTAAAATAAATCAATACTTTTTGAGTTATTAAAGATCAAATATTTTAATTTTTGGAAAGAAAATGCATGCTTTAGAGCGATTTTTCATAAATGACTCAAAAACTGTAAGTTTTTACAAAAAAGTTTTCATCACTAAAATTGAAGCTAATAAAAAATATAATAAATTGCTTACTTGAAAAACCCTTTAATGTTAATTTAAAGTAAGTTATTGGTAATTAAATGTATATTTTTTCCGCGACTGTTCAAATCTAAGGGTTCAAGCTTAAATAACGGGAAAGAGATGCATTTTATAACACTTAGGTACTAAATACTTGTCAAAGTACTTAGAAATACCTATGAAAAATAAGATCCAGAAAAAGTTGATAGTATCAAAATCCGCTCACCAATTTTCGTGAAAATGAATGGAGATTTACCGAAATCGAAGGTCATAGTTGATTTTTAACTTCAGTGACTGCACTATAGAAAGAAAATGACAATTCAATAATTGAGATGCGTATATTTTGCGAGCTCATAAATTATTAAACAATATATAGTCGACAAATAATTAATTTAAATTATTTTAAGTACAACCCTCTCTTAAGCCGGGAATATGGGATGGTTTTCTTGCGAAGGGGTTGTAGTTCAATAATCGAAAGGCGCGTGATTTTAGAGTTTATTCTTAGAATATAAGCTATACGAATTAAACTACTATTAACTTTTTTGTAAAAACTTACAGTTTTTCAGTGATTTACAAAAAACCTCTTCAAAACATGCATTTTTTTTTACAAATAATTAAAATCTTTGATCTTTAATAACTTAAAAAGTATTTACTTATTTTATTAACTTTATATAATAAATTTTGCTTTTAATTTGTTCTTTTATTGATTTGTGCAGTTATTTTTAATAAAATAATTTTCACCCCCGAGAAGGGGCGGTATCCACCCTCAGGGTAAAGGCGCAAGGTGGTACCATGTCACCTTTGTTTCTTGACGTATCCTCTAACCACTGACCAATTTTCGTGAAAATCGATGAAGGTTCACCGAAATTGAAGGTTATCGTTGATTTTTACCTTCAGTGACTGCACTATACAAAATAAATTGCAATTTACTGATCTAAATGCGCGTAATTTGGAAGGTTATAAATTATTAAATGATATGTAGTCGCCAAATAATTAGTTTAACGCATTTTAAGTACAACTTTCTCTTAAGCCGGGAAGATAGGGTGGTTTTCTGGCGAAGGGGTTGTAGCTCAATAATCGAAATGCTCTTGATTTAATAGTTTATTCTTAGAGTATATAAGCTATAGGAATTATATTCGCAATACGATATATTTTAAGTTTTCTCAGCATCTTTCTCTTAAGTTAAATCAATTAAAGGGTTGTTTGGGGGTGAAGGGGATGAGCTCAAAAATCGAAACTATATAATTTCAAGAGCTCATAAATAGCTCGTAATTCTGCCGCAAAAACCGATTCAATATTCCTATTTTTAAGTAGTGGGAGGGCTGACTCAGCCCCCCCACTAGGGTATTAAATTCCTGCTCAGTGGAACGAGCTCAAAATTTTTAGTTTGCGGAATATGAGAGCTCATAAATAGCTCATAAATCAGGGCTATTTGTTTTTTAATTTTTGCAAGTGAAGGGGGCCAGCTCAACACGGGTAACTATTCTTTATAATCTACGTATATTTCACGTATATTTTTTGCTTCAAAAATGACCTAGACCAGCGGTTCTCAATCTGTGGTACATGTACCACTGGTGGTACATAATTGTTATTTGAGGTGGTACACAAAACGCAAAAACAGCCAAAATCAGCCCAGGGAGCGTTCAAGTATTACGTAACGCGATTTTTGACCCCCCTCCTCCCGTACATAACGCACTGTAATGGGCGTTTAACTATTACGTATAGTTGTCATTTATATGGGTCTGCGTCAACAGGATATCTTAATAAAGTTGAAATCCTAAGGAATAAATGTTTGAGACTCGGTCTGTCTCGGTTACTTAAAATCTACTCCTATTACTATTATTGAGATTGATGCTAAGGAACCACCACTTACTCTACGTAGACAGTTTTGTACAGATAAGTTTGTAGCTAGAGCTATCTCCAAAAACGTCAGCTACTTAAGGACTATTCGTAACTTGAATATATTAGATTTAAGCCACAAATATTGGTGTACTAAAAAACCCCCATATACGTTGAAAGCTATAGGAAATTGACAATGTATGAAGACCAAATGTACAAAAATAAAATACCTCCAATGTACACTAAACCTCCTGAAACTCTCTTTTCCAAGGTAATACAAACAAATTACATGGATTCAAACCCTCCACGCAGTATTATCAACAAAATAATTAAAGACAGGTGGCCTATGTTTCAATATATTTTTACTGACGGCTCCAAAATTTAAAATAAAACCGGAAGTGCAATATATCACTGGAATTCTGAATACAAAGAATCATGCCGATTGCCTAATGAAGCTTCAATATATACTGCCGAATTATCAGCTTTATTACTTGCGTTAAAATATATAGCCTCTGTTGGTATGGACAATTATATCATTTTCACCGATTGTAGAAGTATTGTGGACAAACTCACTTCTATCCAATCGACAAAAAATCTAAATCACATTGAGATAGAAATTAAGAGTCTATATTATGATATTACTTCCTCGGGCAGTTCAATTATTATTTGTTGGGTTAGAGGACATTCTGGAATATTTGGAAATGAAGAAGTCGACAAATTAGCTAAATCTGCAGCTTTAACCAAACTAAACATAAACAACATACTTCTACCAGTAACCGATATAGATAATATCAGTAAAAACCATTGCAAACAAAATTGGCAACGTGTATATAACCAAAGTACAACGGGAATAAATTCTAGAAATTGCCAACCACTAATTCCCAATGGGAGATGGTTTAAACAAGAATCAAATAGGCTATTTATAAAAACAATAAACAGAATGAGGTCAAATCACGCACTAACCCCAGCATACAAACACAGCATAGGTATCAGTGATAACCCATATTGCGCCTGTGGTGGAATGGGAGATCTACAGCACCTCATATTGGAGTGTGGACAGTACAGACAAGATATTAAAGTAATGTATGAAAAGTTAATTGATCTAAATTGTCCTTTACCTGACAATTTAAACGAAATTCTTTTTCCAAAAAATAAGCAGACGTTACAATGTCTTTACGAATATGTAACGTCCTGTAAATTTAAATTTTAAATAGGCTTAGATAATAAAATTAAAAATTGTAAATATCACACAAAATTGAAAAATGTATCCATTAATATATTATAACACCCTGTAAATTTAGATAATAAGTAGGCTTAGATATTAACTTAAAATTGTTATTGTAATATCATACAAAAAAAAACAAATAGTCTGGCTAATTGGCTATGTCAAAGCCATTAATAAAAAAAAAACTATTACGTAACGCAATTTTTGAAGATTGTTGAGGTATTTCAGTTAGGTGGTACCAAAAATAATAAAAAGTATTTGGTGGTACATGGTACAAAAAGATTGAGAACCGCTGACCTATACACAAACAAACCGCATTTTGTCCATTACCGAGAGACAAACAAATACATAGATAGCAATATTTTGGACAAAATGCGATTCGTTTGTCTTGCAATGCTATTTTAGCATGTAACGACTTTATTTTGCACTTTGCGTCATGCTTGAGCATGAAGCAGGAAAAGGTGAGGTAGAAATAAGTTCCGCGTTGACTAACTTTCTAAAAATGACTGATTTAAGAAAGGATAAGTCTACAAGCTATGTTCTGATTGGACTTTGTATGACATAAAATATGCAGCACTGTCACTTTCACTCAAAAAATGTATGGGCATCAGTAAAACCAAAAGAATAATCATAACTCAATGCAAACAAACTGCTGGTAAAATAAAATCTTATACAAAACAGAGGTTTTGTACAGACATACTGACTCTTCTAAAAAGTTTTTTAAGTTTACTTCAGCCAAAGTAAATAGTTTTGCCGGAATTGCCAATGAAGATGAAGAAAGTTGCTGCCTTCTGGAGGACGACGTCCATGTCATATGATTTTTTTTTAAATTTTTTATATTGCTTTCCAAACACGCAGAAATGCATCTTTAGTTCATATTTCTTAATCATTTAGGGACAATCAAAATACATTTTGTCCTTCGAAGACAATCAAATGGCGTTTTGTCCATCAAAAAAATGTTTTAAAAAAAAACTAATAAAGTCTGTTGTTATTTATAAACAGAGCAAATTGATAATAAAAAAGTACATCTTTTCATACTTTGAGAATTAGGATTTAGAGAGGTAGGGTGAGGCTGTTAGAGATAAAAATTTGCTCCATGCTAGTGAACGATGCCCTTGCTTTTCTATTCTTATACGTATTCCCTTCACTTGAACCCAACTTGAATTAACTGTTGTTCTTAAGTAAGTATGTATACGAGTTCAATTCTTTGAATATTTGTGTTCACTTATTTCCAACACTACTGAATATTGCTCGCCTCAGTTCATTATTATTTGTAGGTATTCTCAATATTCGTAAAATAAACTGCTCGTCAAAAAATAGGGACATAGAAAATTATGCTGATTTTCATAGTTGATTTTTTCGCGAACAGACGGATTTCGCTATTTTTTTTTATTTTAGATTTTTCTTTAGTGTTTACACAATTGTGAAAAGGTTTACTCAAACTTATTTTTGTACTTATACCGGGTGGAAGAAAGGAAATGTTTTTCTTATGTTAAGTTTGAGACACCCTGTACGGAGAACGAGGTACAAATGTGAGTATACATCAGAATCGTATTGTAGTCTTATGTTTTGTGAACATGTTGTTTGAATGTCCCTGATATCTTTAGCAACAAAAAAAACAGACGGTTTTGTAATTTAGCATGTTTTTGAACCGAAACAAAAGTATGAGACACCTTGTAGGGAGAAAAAGGCACAAAGGTGAGTCCCTATACCTAGATATTATGTTCTAGTCTCGTATTTTGTAAATATTTTATTTTTTTAATTTCTCTGATATTTTTAATAACAAAGAATCTAGACGGTATAACTCTTTAATATGTGTTTCGATTTTTCACATGTGTGATGTGATGCATGTCGTCAGTTAAAACACATATTAAAGAGTAATACCGTCTAGTTTCTTTGTTATTAAAGATATTAGAGAAATTAAAAAAATAAAATATTCACAAAATATGAGACTACAACATAGTATCGAGGTATAATCACCTTTGTGCCTTTTTCTCCCTACAAGGGGTCTCAAACTTTTGTTTCGGTTAAAACACATGTTAAATTACAAAACCGTCTATTTTTTTGTTTCTAAAGATATCAAGGACATTCAAAAAACAAAATGTTCACAAAACATAAGACTACAATACGATTTCGATGTATACTCACATTTGTACCTCGTCCTCCTTACAGGGCGTCTCAAACTTAACATAACAAAAACATTTATTTTCTTCCACCCGGTATAAGTACAAAAAAAAGTTTGAGTAAACATTTGCATAACTGTGTAAATACTAAAAAAAAAATCTAAAAAAATAAAAAAAATTAGCGGAATTCGTTAATCTGTTCACGAAAAAAAGCTACTATGAAAATTCAGCAGAATTTTCAATATCCCTAACTTTTGAAGAGCAGTTTACTTCAATTCTTTACTGTTGTTCTAAAAAGATTGATCAACTCTCTAATTCTAACTATAATTCTAATTCTAACCATATTTTTTTTAACATAGAATGGCATTATTGGTATCAATGTGGAAATAGTTAAGAATCTTTAAAAGTCGCCTGAATGTCCCAGATATCTGGTTATTTATAACTTAATTGTTAGGAATTATCTATTATATTCTGTCTGGATTTTTCTTGAGGCCATGTCAACTTTTCTCTTTATTATGAGAAAAAATCAAGTTAAGTGTTTCGTTCCTATTAAAATCTTGGCGCTTTACTTAATTTTGAGATTCACTTTTGTTTGAAGGAAAAAGGGGACCACAAGGTCGACAGATGCAACTACGATTGTATTCATTAGGATGAATAATAAGAATCTAGATAATGAATATTTTCGGACGGGGCTCCTCTATTTTTGAGTCAGTGAACTGATTCGGTCTGTGAAAATATTAAATTAGATTCTATTTTTATTATTTAATAAGGTAATAAGAAAACTAATGATGTAATTATTGTGAAAAAATAAGTAACACGTGATTTCATAGTACAGTAACGGTACAGGCATATCATCACTCTTGTTTATCAATTTTTAGATCGTTGATCGTCGTCAAGAGAATAAAATGTACCTTCAAAAGGAATATATAGCCTAACATCAGATAAAAGTAGAAAGAAAAATATGCTCAGAGAAAGATTTAAGAACCAAGTAAAGAAAAACCTACAACACTGTTGTTTACATAAAAATGGATAATTTAAACTAATTTTGGAACTGGCCAACATTCTACATAGTTAAGATACCATACACACAAACGTAACAACTGGTAAAAATCTATTCATAAACATTTACGATCTATGCACATACTGGCATAATAGTGTGACCAACTAGCCCGAAAAATCCGGGACATGGCCCGAATTACGAAGTCGTGTCCCGGCGTCCCGGACAAGGCTTCCGGGCCATCCGAATTTTCAACATTCTGGTAAAATTCCATTTTGAACATTTTAATACATTATTCTTCTAAGAATTCACATCAAATTGAATTGATGGGACGAAAAAAAGCCTACAATTTCTAGATTGTTATACTAATACCACATTCAAAACGCATGCATTTTATATTGTCGTATTATATAGTTCTACGAAAACTCAAACTCTAGACTTTTTCCGGTTTCTGTATTTTAATTATCGTCTTCTGAAAAGATGATTTAAAAAGATGAATATCAAATAATGATTATTATATTTTAACCCAAGGTTCAATTTACAATGAAATTCAACATTAGTTGATTTTCCAATCTTTCGTTTTTAGAGAACGATTTTCGGATTGGATATCGAAACGTCAAAAACTAACAAAAATGTAATTATCATTACAACCCATTCCATCAAAAACATTTTTGTCAACATAAAAGTGTTAAATAATAATCTATAAAATGATGATTATCAAGTTTTATATTAAATATTAAATATTTATTTAAATTAAAAAAAATGGCCCGATTTTCATTGAAATGTCCCGGATTTTATGTAGTTTTTTCAGCCTTGTCCCGGATTTGACTAAATTAGAGTTGGTCACACTAGGCATAAAGTATACTATTGTGTAGTTGGTAAGGGCAGATTGCAATTGCGCGCAGCGGTCAGGGTTCTCAACAGGGTGTCTAAGCCAATGGTGCAATTGCGCGCACGTCTTTAAAAAGGTATGCTGTGATTGCGCGCAAAGTCGTAAATTAAAGTAAACGGAAGTTTTATTTACTTCTTATTCGTTTTGAACGGAAATTTTGCTAATTTTAAAAAATTAAGATAATAACAAGTGAATACTACATTGAAATCATCATCATAGTCATTAACATTGAAATAGTTGTGATAAAAAAAACTAAATAGTGTTTCTTTTATAATTAATATTTATTGTATTAAATAATGTACATATGTAGACATTTAATTTGAACATGCCTTATAACATATAGTTTTAACAAATTCTATTCTGGATATTTCATTATTTTTAAATTTCTCTATCAAAGTTACATATTTTAATGTTCTTTCATAATTAATATTTTTAATTTTTTTTTGTAAATGTAAGCTATTTAATTGCACATAATTAATTAAAAAATTAATATATTATATTATATATTATATATTATACAGTACTATTTTCAAAGGAGGAAGACCTAACCCTTCGGTCCAAACCTAACTTTCGGGTATTAGAGCTGCTGATATATACCGCTGCGCGCAATCACAATATACCGTTTTGTTTACCTGCCTTAATCCTTCCGTTGCGCGCAATCACAGCAACCCTCTTCAACAGGTCAACCGACCTGTCACACTATGCGTTTAGCCTGGTGCAGTTTGTAAGCGCGTACCGATGACTCAAAACGCATCCGTTTCCAACGCAACCGGATCGATCTGTCACACTATGCGTTTTCACCGGATGCGGCGAAAACGCATCCGGTCAAAACGCATAATGTGGCATCGGCCTAAGGTTTTGACCGGATGCGTTTCCGCCGCATCCGGTGAAAACGCATAGTGTGACAGATCGATCCGGTTGCGTTGGAAACGGATGCGTTTTGAGTCATCGGTACGCGCTTACAAACTGCACCAGACTAAACGCATAGTGTGACAGGTCGGTCCGGTTGGGTTGGAAACGGATGCGTTTTCAGCGCATCCGGTCAAAACGCATAATGTGGCATCGACCTAAGGTTTTGACCGGATGCGTTTCCGCCGCATCCGGTGAAAACGCATAGTGTGACAGATCGGTCCGGTTGCGTTGGAAACGGATGCGTTTGAATCATCGGTACGCGCTTACAAACTGCACCAGACTAAACGCATAAGGTGACAGGTCGGTCCGGTTGCGTTGGAAACGGATGCGTTTTCACCGCATCCGGTCAAAACGCATAATGTGGCATCGGCCTTTTAAAGGTAAATTTCAGTACCCCAAGAGGTATTTGACCGCTGCGCACAATCACAACCCACCCGTTGGTAACTAATCAATAAAAACACAATAATGAACTTCTTCTTCTTGTGGTGCTTTCTCCTTTAGCAGATGTTTTAACGACTACACTGGCAAATTTGTCTTTGTTCAATGCGGCTCTAAACAAAGATGTTGAATTAAGGTCAGGTCCAGTGTCTGATATTTTTGGCGTCATGAAATCTGACGCCTACCGGGACTCGGTTTTTCTTCAATGTTCGCCTGGATGATCAATTGCACGAGGTTGTACTTTTCTTTTCCCATTATGTGTCCCAGGTAGCTAGATTTTCTAACTTTGATGAACTTTAACCTTCCGATGACCAACCATTTTTTGTTACACGGATGACCAATTGGGGTCAAAAATGACCCCAGTCAAAAATGACAATTGACGAAAAAGTTGTTTTAAGAAGTAAAATAATGTATTCGTAATTTTAATGTTAGTATTGTATCAATAAATGATAAATAAACATTAGTAAACCATATTTTAATTACAACTGAACATAAACAGAAACATAGAACATAGAATTGAGTATTGAACATAGAACTACATAGAACATAGAACTAAAGAAATTTTAAAATATACGTCGCCACAGATTTAACAAACAATTTTGTTTTCAATATTGGAATGTTTCTTACAAATAATTCCACATAATAGACGGTATTTACTATGGTATTTACTTAATATAAAATTGGAACATGAAAGGCCAAGAGAGTTCGTCTTTGACCCCAAATTCAGAAAATATTTTTTTTTTCGTAAAATATAGGGAATTTTTTTTATTATAAAATATGAGGGTATCTAGAATAATATTAAAGTCAAATAAAAAATAATGAGTTTAAAATTTGAAAAATATTTCTTAATTTATTAAATAAAAACATACATTGGGTTAAAATTTCCCCTCCTTGGTCATCCGAAGGTTAACAGCTCCCTACCTGTACATATTCTCCTCAGGACATTTTCGTTGGAGGTGTGGGTTGCCCAAGGTATTTTCAAGATCCTTCTATACGCTCTGAGCTTCGTTGGTGTCGCTTCTAGCGGATAACTAATGCAACTTTCACCGGTAACTTTTAAATTTATTATTTAATTGTTATCGCTTAATATTTACAACGCAAAAAAGTAATTAAATTGTAATCGATTTTTTAAAGATTTTGCTAATCATTTTAACGTTCTATTAATGAAATATTAATTTCTTACTTCGGATACTTTCACAATTATCGTGTAGATGGCGCTTAGATTAATTTATAATTACATATTACAAAATATTAAAAAACTTATATACACCAGAGCTTTGGCCAACTAACATTATTTCCAATTAATATTTTTAATTTCAATGTTTTAAATTAATCACTTTGACATTTATGTCAAATTTCCGGTAAAGGTTTACAGACTTGTCACTACTGGCGCTCGCGACTTTTTAATTATCCCCTCTACCTACGAGCTCACAGCGTATATTAATATTTGATATTCGATATTAATGCTACGTTACAAATTATGTAAGCTTTTCATTTTGAAAAAGCCTTGTCGGGCTACCTCTATTCTCTCTGTCACTTCATGTTTATAATCAAGTTGATTATTGATACTTTTATCGGTCTACGTATTCAAGCTGTTGGTGGTTCACATATTTGGAAGTGGTAAATTTTTGTTTTTTGATATTTCCATAGCTTTGACTTTCGCAGTATTGAATCAATACTATTGATCTTCATCCCCATTTTTTCACAATTCTCAGTGATCTAATTTACCAGTATCTGGAGATTATGTTCCGAATCTGTATCACTGGTTAATGATATATATGAATAAATAAAGATTAACACATCGAGAGAAATGGGCAGAAATAGAAAACCAAGAGGTGAAATCAGTGGAAAGAGTCATTTGTCTAGGAAGCATACTCAACACGACAGGAGAAGCAGAGGAGGATATTCAAACACGCATAGGCGAAGCACAGACAGCATAACTGGCCAACAAAGTAAAAAAAATCTTCAATAGTAATGTAAAGGCCGTACTATTATATGGATCACAAACTTGAAGAATAACAAAACACAACACTTGAAATATTCAATCCTTCATTAATAAATGCTTAAGAAAAATTCTAAGAATATGTTGGTCCAACTGGATCACAAACTCAAACTTATGGAAAAAAAAAACTAAACAAAAACCAATTCATAAGGAAATAAGGAAGAAAAAATGGAAATAGTTGGACCACACTCTACGGAAACCGGACACAGACGAACAAAAAAAGCATTGGAATTCGAATCTTAAGGAAAACGGAAACAAAGGAGGCTATTAAATACATGGAAGAAAAGAATTATTAAAGAAGCACAAAAAGTCGGCCTAACCTGGAAAGAAGTCAGAGATAAAGCACAAGATCGGCAAAAATGGAGAGTGACAGTAGATGCCCTATGTTCCAATGGGAGCGAAGAGGATAAGTAAGTAAGTAATGATATAAAAATATTTAGGATATTATTTATGATCATATTTATTACTAATATCAATATTAAATAGAATCAAACATTCTAAGAATTTCGAAATACTTTGGAAACATCCGTGAGATCATTCTCGACGACATAAACAAATGGTTTTTACCAACCAAAGTGATAAATTAACAAATAATTAATAGTGTCCTTATATAACTAATTAACCATATTAGAAGTTGATATTTACATAGGTAGATTTGAATAACTAGTATGCGACACTTAGAAAATTAACATAATTTCTTCTTAGATAGAGCTATATGGCTTGGGATATGTACAACTCTCTAATTACTTCTTTAGTTCAACCAGCTTGCTAATGATGTGTGTAGGATGCAGTCTTATTGAGAAATAAATATGTGTAGGTATTTATGAATATTGATTTAAATATGGAATTTAAACAAAAACGATTTTAGGTACACGATCAAAAGTTACTTTATTAATTTCCATTCAAAGGCATAGTATCTTGTCCTTTCTCTATAAAAAATGTTTTATAGTGATGTTATTAATGTAACTATTAATAGAGGCATTGAACATAGCAGAGGTCAATATCCATATCCAATGGTAAATGAATGAAATAATGTTAAAAAATAATTTTGAAAGCCCCTGCTCAATTCAAAGATACAAAAAAATTGCCTAAATCACTGCTGCCTCGGTAACCCATTTTGATGAGATAGGAAACATAAACAGAAGCTGAATTTTTATTACACAAAATTTCCTGCAATTAAAAATTTATTAATAAAACTGCATGAGGGCACACTTTACATACCAGTAACTAAAAAATTAATAGAATCTAAAGAGCTACCAGCACAAATACAGAAATTTTTTGCAAAGAAAGTGTAACCCTTTAATCAAACCCAAATTGATCTGTCATGTCGCTGGGTTTTTCAAAAATGTTGTGGAAGTTCCTGATAGTGGGTCTATTTCGTGTTTATACAGCCACACTGTATGAATAAATAGTACTGGATTTCTTCAAATGCTATTTACTTCGTTATGATACCCTTTTAGAAACCTCTCTTTATTACGCATTTATGTTTACTACTCTTCCTTTTTCAAAAATTTTTCACAGAGCTGTTTTTTACGTCATTATTTACACAATGAAAAGATATTTTCAACAAATAACAAGCATGTCTAAAAATATCGCTACAAAACTGTGTAACGATTTATAATATGCGTACATTCATTCATACCCAATTTTTTGTTCAAATTGAATTATTTATTAGAGACATCAGACATCTTGAACTTTTTTTTTGTTTTAAAACCCAATGTTACTCCCACAATTCGCCCATGATAAATGCCAAGTAATGTAATACTAATAGCAGTTAAAGTTAATCCTGTTGAATATATTTTACGCGGAGAACACAATGAGAAGTGGATCATCGACATTAGTTTTGATACTTTTTAGTTTAGAGATATAAATATCTTCACCTGCCATGGCATTTGCCGTACAATCAAAAACAGAGTTATATTTATTACCGCTATTAATTACTTGAGGACAACAGCTCTACTTTTTATAATAATGTGTTAGGCTGATGATGGAAGGAAATAATGTAGACGATTGAGACATAATAAACAAAAATATTCAGTTGATAGACATATTGAAAAATATTGATGTTGACCGCTACTTGATCATTTTTTTTAAATAAATCAGAATAAGAGGTTTATGCTAATATAATTAAGAGTTTACGGAAATTAAGGAAGTAAAAAGATCAGTTTAGTGAGTCGAACGAGTGTGACTCTTGACTATTTAGACAATAATGAAAAGTTACCATTGAAATTGAGAGTTTTGAAGTTACCACTCTTTTGAGAGTTTATACTAATAGGTGAATTAAAAAGATGTATGGAAATTTGCTTAATGAAACCAGAATACAAACACGTACGAGCGTAAACATGTTTACACTCGTAGATAGTACAAATTCTTCACCGCAATAAAGTCAGGATTTTAAAAAAGACCGTTAGAGATTTTCAAAGTGATCACATCTGCACCCCGTGGAAGGTAAAGAAGTTAAAATGTTTGCCAATCGCAAAGGTAACACTTAGACAAAATGTATCCTCAACAAAGTATTGTACCCCTAGAATTCAATAAGGAATTGAAAAATGCAATGCGACTTAAAACGAAGTTGGGAACTATTTCCGATATAACCAAAAATAACACATGCTCACAAATATTTTCATTAAAAAGTTCACTATCGAATACAAATCGAAAACCACAGCTCCTGCACATCATAGTTGTTCAATTGAAGAACGAAAAAGTCAGTAACCATGGCTCTATAGCGGTCACCATTGACTGAAACGTTCTGGCCAGCATCGTTTTTGAAGAAGTATGGACCAATGCACCAGCCCATAAAGCACACCAAACAGTCAACCAAAAGTGAGCTTTATTGCTAAGCAAAATTCGCTTATGATAATCAGAACAAACGTCAATATCTCTTTGGGCCCATTCACCGAATCTACGCCTTGCTAGGTGATCGTGCAGCTTCAATTCTTGCAACTGTTTTTCAAAAGTTTTTCAAAAATCGTGGAAGATATGGGGAATGAGCTAAGGCTGTGGGAATCATGTAATTATTCGCTTAAATCTTTTGCTCACTCTGCTTTCAATAACTATGTTCAAAACATTGCCTATTCGTGACGGTCCTGAAAACGATAATCTTGATCTTGATTGTAATGTAAAAAAACTAACTTGTTCCTTTTTGTAAAGGACACCGCACACATCTTATGGAAAATATAATGTCACTCAAATGCAATAAAATTGCTCTACTACTAAATATCATTGCGCCAAGTCTGAATTTTTTATAATAACGGAGTAAATTTTAAATTTCAATAAATTTGAATTCCAATTTACACCGTTATTATAATTATTATCGACATGGAATTGGAATTCGAAATTTGGTAATCGAAATTACAATTCATGCTTAATCATAATTATACAAATCATTATCTTCGTGACGAAAGCGGTTTCATGGCGATTGGAAAACTTATAGGGAACTATTTGGCACCAAATATTTCTTGGGTATTTTTTGTCTGGAATTTTGTGTGAGGATATTTTGTCCAAAAAAAATTTGTGGTGATTATTTGTCCGGGATTTTTTGTCCAGGGATGATTTGTCAGGGGATTATTTGTGAGGATTATTTGTGTGGATTTTTTTGTCCGGGATTATTTGTCCAGAGATTATTTGTCCCCGTCAAGATGGCTGCCAGTTAAAAGAGTTGCCAACTTATATTTCTATACCTCTAAAAAACACCCAAATATTATACAGGGTGTCCCGAAAAGATTGGTCATAAATTATACCACACATTTTGGGATCAAAAATAGTTCGATTGAATCTAACTTACCTTAGTACAAATGTGTTCATAAAAAAAGTTACAGCCCTTTGAAGTTACAAAATGAAAATCGATTTTTTTCAATATATCGAAAACTATTAGAGATTTTTTATTGAAAATGAACACGTATCTTTCTTATGGCAGGAATATCTTAAAACAAAATTATAGTAAAATTTGTTCACTCCATAAAAATTTTAGGGGGGTTTTGTTCCCTTAAACACCCCCAAACTTTTGTGTACGTTGCAAGTAATTCACTATTGTAGTACCGTCAGTTAAACACAACGTTTTTAAAACTTTTTTGCCTCTCAGTATTTTTTCGATAAGCCAGTTTTTATCAAGATGCGGCTTCTTTTTTAATATATTTACATAAAAATTTTATGGGGGTCTTGTTCCTTTAAACCCCCAAATGTTTGTATACGTTCCAATTAAACTATTATTGCGGTACCATTAGTAAAACACAGTGTTTTTAAAACTTGTGTACCTCTTAGTATTTTATAGAGATGTGGCTTCTTTTTTAAAATATACCTGAAAATGTAAATTACAAATAAATTTTCAGATTATTAACAGGTCTCTATAATCGTACTTAACCATATATTATGGCATAGGGCACAATTGTGGTAAGTGCAAAAACTAACATTTTACAGTACAGCCATTTGAAAGTTATAGGTATGTACTTACCACTTTGTACCACTATGTACTTTTCTTATATTGTACATACCCCATTTGACAGGTATATACTACAAGCTTCTAAATGAAATTAAATAACAAATATCAAGGAAAAAATTGTTTAATTCGCAAAAAAGAATGAATACAAATATTTTTTCATCATCAGAAGTATCATAATATTAGAACAGTGAAGAGAAACCATTTGTGGTAAGGGCACATACAACATTTGGCCTATTTAATTTTTCTTATATTTAGCAGTTGCCACATTATGTCAACTTGTATTTCTTACACGTTTCATTATTTGCTTACCACATTTGTGCACAATAAACTTTGGGTCAAAATAATGTACTATGTGTACTTATCAATTTTCTAAAAAAGTTGTACTTACCACATTTGTGCACTATACCATCTATATGTACAAATATGTGGTGGATTCGACAAATATGCAAAATATCTCGATAAACACTGGCTTATCGAAAAAGTGCTGGGAGGCAAAAAAGTTTTAAAATCATTGTATTTAACTAATGGCCCCACAATAATAATTTAATTGGAACGTACACAAAAGTTTGGGGGGTTTAAGTGAACAAAACCCCCATAAAAGTTTTATGGGGTGCACAAATATGGGGTTCACTTTAATTTTTTTTAAGATGCTGTTGCCATGAGAAAACCACATGTCCATTTTCAATAAAAAATCTCTAAAAGTTTTCGATATATGAAAAAAAAATCGATTTTCATTTTGTAACTTCAAAGAGCCGTAACTTTTTTTGTGAGCATTATTGTATATAGGTAAGTCAGGTTCAATCAACCTTTTTTTGACCATAGAATCTGTGGTATAATTTATGACCAATCTTTTCGGGACACCCTGTATATTTTAAAAAGATACAAATAGTTTAATGAAGTTTGTATAAGGAAGTGTAGAGATTTTCTAAAAAACATTATAGAAAAATCATATTTTTATTGAGTGAAAGGAAAGTTTAAAGGTACGTATTTCATTTATTTCCCCGTCGAAAGTCGAAATTGGCGTATTGACGAAGACAGTTGCCGTCTCGCGACTGCGAAATTCTAATCCATCATCTATTTATGAAATCTGTAGTTGTAGTTTTTGTTGCGTATAAAAACCGCGATACAATGCGTCTTTCTCCGAGTATAGTCTAGTTAGAATCTTAGACTTCGTATTTCCCGCTGCTTTTATACGGCTTTGTTTCAACTGTTTCAAGACAGGAGTGATTGATGGTTTATTTTGTGTTGTCTGCCCGGTAGGTCTGAGTCTTCTATCGGTCGATGGACATTTTTGAGCGGTTTTAGATGTGTTCAATTAAGTCTTTTGATATTGTATCGCCGGAGCCTTTAAATCGCGGAAAGGGTTGCTAAACGTAGTTTTCGAAAACGAAAAATTATAGTGTTTACTAGTCCGTTTATTAATTTTGTTTATTTATCAAGCTCAACGGGACTTAAAGGCCTA